>NC_091339.1:8482858-8552858 GCF_038502225.1 Cherax quadricarinatus
GAGCCAGAAACGAATATGCACAGATAAGAAGGGAGGCTCAGAGACAATATGAAAATGACATAGCATCAAAAGTAAAGACTGACCCGAAGCTGTTGTACAGCCACATCAGGAGGATAACAACAGTCAAGGGCCAGGTAATCAGACTGAGGAAGGGTGATGGGGAATTCACAAGAAACGACCAAGAGGTATGTCAGGAGCTCAACACAAGATTTAAAGAGGTATTTTCAGTGGAAAGCAGTAGGACTCCAGGAAATCAGAACAGGGGGGCACACCAGCAAGTGCTGGATGAGGTACATATAACCAAGGAGGAGGTGAAGAAGCTGCTATGCGAACTTGACACCTCAAAGGCGGTGGGACCAGACATCTCTCCATGGGTCCTTAAAGAGGGAGCAGAGATATTG
This sequence comes from Cherax quadricarinatus, assembly GCF_038502225.1. Taxonomy (NCBI): domain Eukaryota; kingdom Metazoa; phylum Arthropoda; class Malacostraca; order Decapoda; family Parastacidae; genus Cherax; species Cherax quadricarinatus. The sequence continues at coordinate 8,483,260 of NC_091339.1, forward strand.
TGTGAGCCATTAACAAAGATCTTCAACACATCATTTGAAACTGGGAAACTCCCTGAGGTATGGAAAATGGCAAATGTAGTCCCAATTTTTAAAAAGGGAGACAGACATGAGGCACTAAACTACAGACCTGTATCACTAACGTGTATAGTATGCAAGGTCATGGAGAAGATCATCAGGAGGAGAGTGGTGGGGCACCTGGAAAGAAACAAGTGTATAATTGACAACCAGCACGGTTTCAGGGAAGGAAAATCCTGTGTCACAAACCTACTAGAGTTTTATGACAAGGTGACAGAAGTAAGACAAGAGAGAGAGGGGTGGATCGACTGCATATTTTTGGACTACAATAAGGCATTCGACACAGTTCCTCACAAGAGGTTACTGCAAAAGCTAGAGGATCAGGCACACATAACAGGAAAGGCACTGCAATGGATCAGAGAATACCTGACAGGGAGGCAACAACGTGTCATGGTACGCGACGAGGTGTCAGAGTGGGCGCCTGTGACAAGCGGGGTTCCACAGGGGTCAGTCCTAGGACCTGTGCTGTTCTTGGTATATGTGAACGACATAACGGAAGGGATAGACTCAGAAGTGTCCTTGTTTGCAGATGATGCGAAGTTAATGAGAAGAATCAAATCGGACGAGGATCAGGCAGGACTACAAAGAGACCTGGACAGGCTACAAGCCTGGTCCAGCAACTGGCTCCTTGAATTTAACCCTGCCAAATGCAAAGTCATGAAGATTGGGGAAGGGCAAAGAAGACCGCAGACACAATATAGTTTAGATGGCCAAAGACTGCAAACCTCACTCAAGGAAAAAGATCTGGGGGTGAGCATAACACCGAGCATATCTCCTGAGGCGCACATCAATCAGATAACTGCTGCAGCATACGGGCGCCTGGCAAACCTACGGATAGCGTTCCGATACCTCAGTAAGGATTCGTTTAAGACTCTGTATACCATTTACGTCAGGCCCATACTGGAGTATGCAGCACCAGTTTGGAATCCATACCTAGTTAAGCACGTCAAGAAATTAGAGAAAGTGCAAAGGTTTGCAACAAGACTAGTCCCAGAGCTACGGAGATTGTCCTACGAAGAAAGGTTGAGGGAAATCGGCCTGACGACACTGGAGGACAGGAGGGTCAGGGGAGACATGATAACAACATATAAAATACTGCGCGGAATAGACAAGGTGGACAAAGACGGGATGTTCCAGAGAAGGGACACAGACACAAGAGGTCACAATTGGAAGTTGAAGACTCAGATGAATCAAAGGGATGTTAGGAAGTATTTCTTCAGTCATAGAGTAGTCAGGCCGTGGAATAGCCTAGAAAGTGACGTAGTGGAGGCGGGAACCATACATAGTTTTAAGGCGAGGTATGATAGAGCTCATGGGGCAGGGAGAGAGAGGACCTAGTAGCAATCAGCGAAGAGGCGGGGCCAGGAGCTGTGACTCGACCCCTGCAACCACAAATAGGTGAGTACATCTATTACACTGGACAACATCATTGCACCTAATAATATATTCCTTACTGTTGTCACTGTGGCGTCAAAACACCGTTTCTCCTGTTTGGCTTTATACACATACGTCATATATAATATACTACCTTGTATTTGTCTAGCTATTTGAGGACCTTAGTGCCAGCCGCAGAGAGAGAGAGAGAGAGAGAGAGAGAGAGAGAGAGAGAGAGAGAGAGAGAGAGAGAGAGAGAGAGAGAGAGCAAATTAATCACTATACATAATGAGTTATGAAAAGAGCAAAATAACACCATCACTCACATCTTTCTTACTACAGGATTTGTCGTCGTGGCTTGACGGTGGTGGTGTTGGAGGTGTTATATACTTCAGTCTGGGTTCGGTCGCCAAGGGTGTGACGATGCCTGACAAGTACCTAAGAATTATTATTGAGACCTTCAGCAGACTGAAGTACCGTGTTATATGGAAGTACGAATCCAAGCTAGAAGGAATCTCCAACAACGTATTTATTAAGGACTGGATGCCACAACAGGATATTCTGGGTGAGTAAAGAGCTTTATTATTATTATTATTATCATTATTAATCCCCGAAGGGAGAGCTTTATGTGGCAGCCAGATTTTTTCTTCCTGCAACTTCTTGTTTATATTTCATTCGTAATACGAGACCCCATCCCACCTAATAATAGGCATTTGCAGTTACCCTATAACTAAAGTTATTGAACCGATTCCCAGCGTCCTAGACCAGCTCCTGCAACTTCCAAAATACTGCATCTAAGATTCAAATGTTCAAAAAAAAAAAGGAGAGTGAATTTCAAGAGTGTAGGCGCACAGCTGACAAATTTGTGGGAGAAATAGTGTGACTTTTATTCCTGTTTAGTCGCACTGAATGTAATTGAGCCTAGCACTTCTGAATGACTTTAGTATTTAATGGGGGAAATACTTTCTTAGTTATATTCTGTTTATATATTTTTTCTTAGCACTCAGCTCACACACTGAGGTCCGGAGTTCGAATCCCCGGTACGGCTGGAAAATATTAGGACGTGTTTCCATAAAACACCTGCTGTCCATGTTCACCCATCAGCATCAAATGGGTACCTGACTGTTAGTCGACTGGTGTGGGTCGCATCCTGGGACAAAACTGACCTAATTTGCCCGAAATAGGCTAATATAGAAACGAAGGATTTTTCTCTTATGTTACTGCAGCACTGTTTTGGGTATTAGTGTTACCTTCTTTAGAGGCTCTATAGTGTCACCCGGGGTGGCCCGCCCCCGCCCCCCTTGCGACGTCATTGCCATCAATCTTGAAGAGACTGATGGAGTGATGGATTGATGGACTCGTGTATTCAGTCCATCAGTCGATGGAATCATTCTATCAGTCTTTTCAAGAGTGATGGACTGATTACATCAACTTCAGGCTGAGGGACTGATTACCTCAAACTCCTTCACCATTCTTCTTTGTATAGGACTGATGAAGCCACTGTGTGGCAAAATGTTTCCACAATAAAGATATCCAGGTGTTGCACACGTGTCTAATTCACACAGTGTTCTCTTTCACTAACTTCCCATAGGTTTTCATTTATAATTTCAGAATGCCTTAGCCGATCAGCTTCAAACTTTCACCCCTGATCAACTATTACTAGCTGAGGGTTCATGGAACTATTTGTCAGCATAGTTGCTGATCCCCTTACATGTGTTGTATAGCTTAGCTGAGTATCATAGTACCATCGATATGTTTTATAGACGGTCCCTTACTGTGTGACATCATGTGATGCACATGTGTGTGTGAGTACCTCTGTAACTTCCTCAGTCCACGCTTAGACCTACCAGGCAGCAACACGGCAGGCTGGGCCTCCCTTACCACAGTCTGACATATAGTGTTACCATCCACAAGTGTGTTTATCTTCAACCATCATATCTCCTTTCGAACCCCCACGACAAATTGGTGCCAGCGGTGTGGGCGTAAAACTGATAATTACGCCGATGCACGGAGATAAATTCTCGCAGCTGACAATGGACATTTTGTGTTGGCAGTAAGCCGACCTACCCCAAGCAAGCTTTTACCAGCCCTCTACACTATTCACTGGTCACTCTCTGTGTATTAGTGTTTATTTTGCTATTTGCATTACCTCCGAGGGGTTGACCCGGGTTTGCAAAGTAAGCCAAGCCACTTAAGCCAGTCCGTGGTGGGGGAGTCAGCCCAAGCCCAGTCCAGCCAGCCTTACACAAACCAGCCTTGCCTGCCAAGCCAGCTTTCCACCCCTGCTGTGCTCATCGTTACAAGTTATCAAGCCAGTCTGTGTGAAGGGTTAAGCCAAGCCAGCCAGCAACTAACCCAGGTGACTAACCCAGTACTCAAGCAAGCCACGTGGGTACAGTTTTCTCCATCACTTTGTGCTTCAAGATCTAGCTGTTCTGAGTGCTTTTATCATCCCTGTGGTGTTGTGGTATTTTGTGGGTTTGTTTTTAAGCCAGCCCGGCTTAGAATATCTTCGTGCCTAGTGCGGGTGTCCCCAGTGTGGGTTACGCTGTTCATCCCATAGGCCCAGTCACCACGTGGTGTCTCGCCACCGCGCTGCCTCAACCACCCACCTCACCCACTACCACTGTTTTTGTACCCTTATTATGGGTTCTAGCACCATATTTTTATGGACCACATAGGGGGTCAAGAGCCAAGAATGTTCCTTCGTCAGTTGTGCCACCATAAAAGCCTCCTGTGTGAGTTCATCATCGATTTAAGCACAAATTCTTCGATCACGTGTGGAGAGTAGTCAGCGAACGCTGCCAACTACGAGTCTCCACCTCTACCCTTCACTACCATCTACCTCATTCTACACCACGTCACTACAGTGTTAATGAATAATATTTTTTCATAGAGACATTTGCGAGTGTTGAGACAATTTTCTTGACTGATTTCTTAGTGACATTCAGTGACTCTTGATTAGATTCAGTGTTCATTATATTCTGCTTGCAATATTAATTTTTTTCCCTCTTTCTTCAGTGTTAATTTTCGTGCTTTATTTTATGTCTGTTGTGTTGCACATTTTCTGTGCATAATATTTTGTTCCTTGTGTGTCACTTAATATTTTTTATTTAGAATTGCTTTCCCAGTTTGTTTTAATTTTGCACAAGCTTTATTGAGTCCATTTTAACTTTTTTTTTATTGCTTTTTTATTTTATTGTTGAATGTCTTTATTGCATTGAGTAAAGACAACTCACTGTGCTATTCATTCAATTTACAGCAAATTTGAGCAAATTTGATTTGAGTAAAGTACAATTTCTCTTGATTTTCAAAGTGTTGCTTATCCAGTTGAGTAATTTTTTATTTTTATGTGAGTTCTCCTTGCTTACAGTGTGACTTATTTTTTTAAATAAGTAATTTCTTCCCATTTAAGCTTACTGTGTCATATATTCTCTTTATTTTCTTGCCTTTATGTCCTTGAGTAAGTTTCCTGAGAAGATGTCCCAGTCACTTTTGAATGTTCACTAAGTGTATCATGCCAAAGTCAATATGAATCAGTCCACAGTACCAATAATCCCTTACTGACTGGAAGACAACACCTAGCCCCTGAGCAATGTGTTTGTTCTCACAGCTTGTATCTGAGATTTGTTAAAGTGCTGCAATATGTGAAGTTCAGATTAAATTCCTATAGATCCGTGAATTACTTATTAACATAGCTGAGCGGTCAGGCACTAGTAATACTGTCACTCCTGTCTGGACTCCAGCCACAATATCGTGCACGCAGGATAGTGTACAGTTACCTTGGGTTTCAGAGGAACCTCAGACAACCCTGGGTGCTGAGACTACTATCCTTGCTATGGCGACTTGTTCAAGTATTCGTTCCTTCCCAGGGGACGCTTTGAGAAGAACTTTACTTGTGATGAGTTATGTCATCTCTTGCTGATGCCACAAGCTGTTGCAGAAAGACGTTTCTGTGGCTAGTGTACTCACTTGAGTGTTGTTGTTGTCCCTTGTGTTCCAGATGGTGATCCCATCCTAGTTGACAGTAATTCATTCAATGTAAGTTGTTTCTCGAGTAACTTTCACATGTTGTTAACGTTTGTAAGTGAAGTTTCTTTATAGTTGATACCTCGTGTAACTGTGTGCGACTCAGACTGAATATCTATATTGTTGACCATGTCCAGTTATTTTCCCCTGTGCTTGCAGTGAGAGATAGTAGATTCGTTCTCCCTTGCTCATATTGTGTGTTACAGCGTTATTTTTTTCAACCGGGGAGAGTCATCCACTCCACCTAGTTTGTTCATTCCTCCAGTAAGAAAGATCCGATCCCTTGTGGTCTGGTGTGATTCGATTCCTGCTCCAGGAAGATCTTATTCTGACTGTGAAGCCACCAGCACCCATTAGTGACTTTGTAATGAGCCAAGAATTGCTGTATCGAACAGCCGAGTTGAGTACTCCTAGCAGAAGAGTTAGTAATTCCAGAGTCACTAGTGAATGTAGCTGTATCTTTTGTAGATACTCGTTCAGATCGCCCTCAGTCAAGGCATGTGTTAGCCATCGCAGAAGAGTTCGATCCACCCAAAGATGATAACCATTCTGCAAATGTAAATCTTACCCTTGCAGAGTTGGGTTTAAATGTAAACAGCCTGTAGATGTCTGAGATGAATGAGATTGTGAACTGCGTGTCTTGTTATTAGCTGATCAGTTTTTCAGAAATTTTTTGTGTTCACGTTCCCTCCGAATTCTGAGAAGTTAGAAGTAATGATCTGTGTGCACCAGATTTGCCTTTGCTGTTAATTACTTTCACCCTGTATATATTATTCTGTATATAATTATTCCTCAGAATCTGTATAGTGCATGAATACAGATCAATCGATCAATTCCATCCTTATTGTACAATTTGTTCATATAAGTCGTAATGCATTACGTTAAAACTCATTACGTTAACATCCATTATGATACCATCCATTAGTACTAAGTTATATATGTCTTTGTTATTGTATAGAATCAGCCCAGAACCACCTGCCTGTTCAGCCTATAGCATAATAGTGTATGTCAAGACGACATACGTAAAATGACCGAGCTGTCAGCATAGTTGCTGATCCCCTTACATGTGTTGTATAGTTTAGCTGAGTATCATAGTACCATCCATATGTTTTATACAGACGATCCCTTACTAGGCCTAGTGACTGTTTGTGTGACGTCACATGATGCACATGTGTGTGCGAGTACCTCTGTAACTTCCTCAGTCCACGCTTAGACCTACCAGACAGCAACACGGCAGGCTGGGCCTCCTTTACCACAGTCTGACAATATATAGTGTTACCATCCATAAGTGTGTTTATCTTCAACCATCATATCTCCTTTCAAACTCCCACAACACAATTGACAAGTGCATGTGACCTCTCCTCAATTTTATATAAGCCATGCCTTAAATTGATTTCCATGATATAACTTCATAATAATATAATCAAATTTAAACACTAAACCTGTAAGGAAACTGTGCTGCAGGGAGGAATGTGCAAAAGTAGGAAGGTGCGAAAGTTAGGAGTTAGTGCGGGGGCAGAATTGTGGGAGGAGAGGGGCTAGTGGAGGTGGGGAGCACTGCAACAGTAAAATGTCAATCAAAGTTGGTACAATAAGTTAGATTCTGTTAAAAAGTGAGTGAGAGAGAGAGAGAGAGGGGGGGGGGGTCTATGTCAAAGGTGAAACACTGAACATGGAAATTAGCGAGTGTTTGGGCAGTGTAAACAGTGGAAGTTTTGTAATAGCGGTGTTGATGACTGGAACAAGGTGCCAAGAACAGCCATCATGGCTAACAGCTTGAATTGCTTTAAAAATATATTGGGCCAGTAGGACAATGACCGTGCTCCTCTGTTATCTTCTTATGAACAAACTACCAAGTAACGTCACTGAACTCGGGCAGCTTTAAAAACAGGTTGAACAAGTACCTGAAATGATGTGGCTGGATATGAGTAGGACCTAACCGGCATGAGTCATAAGGCTTATGTTCTTAGGTAAGGGTCATATAGTTGATGGGAAAGAGGATGTATTACTATAACTATAATCATGGGAAAGCGCTAAACCGGTAGGATTATACAGCGCCTGTTGGGGGGTGGAAGGTATTCAGGCTTAATTCAGGGAACTGGAGCACAGATCCAATTCCCTAGATGGAAAGAGGATGTAATAAGGTGTTGTGCAGGGAAGTGGAGAGTGGCTCCAAAAACCTTTCAAAATCATCAAAGTAGAACTCTGCAGAGCTTGAGAGTATATCATACGAGTTACTCCAATGAAAATATGTCACTCTGAAACCATACCACGGGCGGGATTGAACCTGCGGTCAGACTTTCATGGGTTATCCTAGGTTCTCTACACATATTCTATGTATGATAATCTATGTAACTGTATTTGTATATGCCTGAATAAACTAACATACATATTTACTCACTATGGTCTGGTTACACACTGATGTGTTATTGTGTATCTTTCCTACAATGGTCATGAGATCATTCTTATTCGTTCTCATCAGCGGACCCAAGAGTTGAGTTGTTCATCACCCACGGTGGTCTACTGAGCACACAGGAATCTATATGTCATGGAAAGCCCTTGATCGCTCTCCCAGTCTTCGCAGACCAGCCCAAGAACGCCAAGATGATTGTCAATCGTGGGTTGGGTCTCGCCTTGGAGTGGGAGGAACTCACAGTGGAACTTCTAGTGGACACCATCACAGAAGTCCTCACTAATCCCAAGTGAGTACTAGTGCCTGCTCACTCTGAATTCATCTCGCTTGTTAGTTGGTTAGTTTAATATATTTTTAATGCACCCCACACCCATCCTGTGGGCATACCTCCCTTGTGCATGCTTGATTATTATTAGTATTGATATTCATGAAAAATGCTAACCCTTGAAGAGATATAGAGTGTCTCGGGGAATGGGAAGTAATCAGGCTTGATCTGAGGATAAGGAGGATGGCTACAATTCCTTGGATTACTAATGCTTCATTAGCTTCAATGGCACTTTCTTTGAAGATGCCTTGTGCCAGCAGACCTTCCATTCTGTTTCTTGTTTATAAGTTGCTGTGGAATACATTCACAAATGCAGTGCTTAGGACATTTAAATGGGAGAGTTTTCGCCTACTTAAGGCTTTCTCAATCCAATACTCGGCATGTGCCGAGTACATCCAGCGGGTTTTCTAGCAGCTGTAGCTAATTTAGCTCTCTGTTAAAGAGACAGACGTCTTGCATTCGACCTCCACCAGAGAAAATCACTTTCTGCACCTCACCTTAGCCAGCCTGGAAGAGTTGTTATTCCTAGCGAGAATTAGTGCATCATCTTGGTATAACGGACTCAGTGCTAGGACTGGTGTTTCAGAGGAAGGGATGCAAGTGTGGGCGAGGTTACATCTCTTCTACGAGCAGACCAGACCACCAAACCACCTTCTATCTCTGGCTGGTTAATACCATATCAGATATGTCCTTCTGAATGAGTGTGGTATAACACACCCAAGCAATCCAATACAGATTGGTAGGTAAGACACATAGGCAACAGTTAGGCAACTTTATTCCGAAACGTTTCGCCTACACAGTAGGCTTCTTCAGTCGAATACAGAAAGTAGGCAGGAACAGTAGAGAAGACGATGTAATCAGTCCATCACCCTTGAAGTCGTAGAATTTGAGGTTGTCAGTCCCTCAGCCTGGAGAAGTTCAGTTCCATAGTCAGGAACTATCTGACTATGGAACTGAACTTCTCCAGGCTGAGGGACTGACAACCTCAAATTCTTCGACTTCAAGGGTGATGGACTGATTACATCGTCTTCTCTACTGTTCCTGCCTACTTTCTGTATTCGACTGAAGAAGCCTACTGTGTAGGCGAAACGTTTCGGAATAAAGTTGCCTAACTGTTGCCTATGTGTCTTACCTACCAACCTGTCGGTATTGTATACCATTTTGATGTTCAATCCAATACAGAGTTGGCAGATTATATACAGTACAGTGATTCGGGTCAAATGCTGGACGGGCTGAGCTAGGAAATGTCTCCTTTCAGTTGAGGTAGGCTGTACTTGGCAGGTATTTCCGAGATCGTTGAACTGCCTATGTTCTCAGAAGTGGTTTTGTTTGTAAAGATGACATTCTAAACACCATCTGTGGCGCAGATCTGATTCCTTAAATGAGTTTGACATAGTTTAAATCGCCCCTCTAGTAAGCACATTTGCCCTGATTTGTGTTTAACGTTTCTATATGTTATCATATACCTACAAGAAAGTGTAAATACCAGTGTTTGATTCACTGTGTTGAGTGTTCTTCGTTATTCAGCTCTTAATGGTGTTGAAAGATATTCTGGCTATGTGAACCTTACATTAAGGCTATGTTCTCCGAATCCTGTCCATCCGGGAGAACAGTGTATCAGTCATGAGTCTGCTTTATTTCTAGCCGGGTAAGTTTAATATATTTATTATGCACCCCATACCCATCCTGTGGGCGGAAGTCAAAAAAATTGCAGAGCTACATAATGGGTCCAGGGGCTGGGCCACAAAGTTTTGAAAGCTGAACAAGTTACAAAAGCAATGACCCATTCACACGTCCACACCTCGACACAATGAGTTATTAATGCAAATATCAGCTTTAATTAAAGTGAGCAAAGTCAGGATATTTTTCCAGAATGGTTTGTAATATACCACTGTGGATAAAATACTTTGACATGTCTTGAATATTCTGAGTGAGCTGTCTCTGAATTCATCAGTTTTATCGTATTTCAGTACATAATAACGCAAGGTGTGACAACAAGTTTACATTTCGTTTGGTCTATAACTGGTGGTGGTGATTTAACCTCCCAAAGATACTTGTAACCCAGCCGGAGCCAGGCAGTAGTGACATCCAAGAGTCGGCTTATTTTGTTGGATGCACCGTAGACATGTGGCTCCTCCTGCGTGACATAATGATGATAGATGGATTGACTGGTGTCAGTCTCCCTCAGTCTAAAGTCAACAAAGTTCAGCTGAAGCTCTTTTCATATTATTGTTCACAAACTGCTAACTGACAAGCCAAGATTTCAATCTACAATCTCTTTGAAAGCGTATAACTTAGCCAATTCACCAGTTCTATCATGCATCTGAAGACCAATGTGATATGGAGTCTACAGCATGTGCACTCTGACTCCACTGTCCACAGACCTACCATACCTGTGTCTGGCTTCTGACACAAGCATGCCACACTTTATACTTAATGAGTTGAGAGCATTTATAGATGATAGAGAATTAGTTACAATTAGTGTGTTAACCTTCGATACATGGACGCATTTGAGTGCAAGGAATATGGCAGTCCTGTTTGAAGGGTAGAGGCCCAGTTATTAATGTGTGCTCCAATTTCTTTATGAGAGCCGTCACTCTATATGACAACAGTAGTACTACCAGCTGCACCCATGGACTGATGACCAGTACCATCAATATATCAACGTTAATAATTTGTGAGTGTGACTAAGTTATCAATACAGCTTAAGGCATCCTGTCTGGCTTCAGGGCGAACTTTCGTTATGATTTAAGAAGATTTTGGGGAAATGGAGGGATGGTAGTTTGGAATGGTGTAATATCCCATGGAGCATAGAAGTGCCTCTGTTGCCTTACTTGACAGATCATGTATCTGGTTCATGCGGACGTCAGTGCCAGTATTTTCGATCCATCTGGAGGGGTGTTCACCAGTGCTGAGGAAAGTTTGGAGGGCTTCTGTGCAAGGGTTTGAATGGGCTTACCTGAGCATACTGACTGCAAATCAGCCGGTGCAGCATCTGACCCGACCCATTATATATATTCACTGTGATTTTTGTTGTGTGTTTTTGATTGATGAAGCCCCTGCTGGACGAAGCGTCTCTAATAAATATCCTATAACCAAATATGTCTTTCTTACAAAGTTACTGGTGTCATTCACCAGCCACCCTGTTGCTGTCTGACGGCTGTTTCAGCATACCTGCATTACTGACTCACCAGACTTGCATTACTGACTTACCAGCCGGAAACAACGATTGGTAATGAACGGAAAAAATGTCTGAACGTCAAGAATGGAGTTTTTCATAAACTGATCCTCCTCCTCACATTTTACATAATAAGTCTTGAAATAGGGCTATTCGTCGATGATAAAACATAAGAAAGAAGGAACACTGCAACAGGCCTACTGGCCTATGTGAGGCAAGTCCAATTCTCCCACCAGCTTAATTAAGCCAATGCCTTGTCCTAGTAAGGTCAGACACATCACCTAAGGGAGGAGCACAACATTCGACCTAGTAGCTAGTCAGTTCCAGCTCACATCCACCCACACCCACTGCAACAGGCCTACTGGCCTATGTGAGGCAAGTCCAATTCTCCCACCAGCTTAATTAAGCCAATGCCTTGTCCTAGTAAGGTCAGACACATCACCTAAGGGAGGAGCACAACATCCGACCTAGTAGCTAGTCAGTTCCAGCTCACATCCACCCACACCCACTGCAACAGGCCTACTGGCCTATGTGAGGCAAGTCCAATTCTCCCACCAGCTTAATTAAGCCAATGCCTTGTCCTAGTAAGGTCAGACACATCACCTAAGGGAGGAGCACAACATCCGACCTAGTAGCTAGTCAGTTCCAGCTCACATCCACCCACACCCACTCATGTATTTATCCAATCTATTTTTAAAACTACACGTCTTAGCGTCTATGACGGAACTTGGGAGTTTGTTCCACTCATCCACAACTCTATTACCAATCCAGTGCTTTCCTATATCCTTCCTGAATCTGAAATTATCCAATTTAAAGCCATTGCTGCGAGTCCTGTCTATGTTAGATATTTTTAGCACGCTATTTACATACCCTTTATTAATTCCTGTTTTCCATTTTTACACCACAATCATATATCAGCAAAATTCTACGCCTTTCTAGAGAGTGCAGATTCAGGGCCCTCAGTCTATCCTCATAAGGAAGATTTCTGATATATGAGATCAACTTTGTCACCCTCCTCTGTCATCCTCATGTACGTTTTCTGTAATACGGTGACCAAAACTGAGCGGCATAATCCAAATGAGGCATAACCAAAGATATATAGAGTTGAAGAACAACCTGAGGACTTCTAATATTTATACTTCTTGCTATGAAGCCAAGGATTCTGTTAGCCTTATTGCGAACACTAATGCACTGTTGTCTTGGTTTTAGATTACTGCTAACCATAACTCCTAAATCCTTCTCGCAATCTGTAATATTAAGATCTACATTATTTAGTTAATATGTGGCATGGTTATTTTCCTGTCCAACATTTAGAACTTTGCATTTTATATTAAACTGCATCTGCCACTTCTCCGACCACTGCATCAGTCTATTCATCATGGAGTGCTCTAATGTCCTCATTAGAATGAATTGGACGGCCTATTTTGGTGTCATCAGCAAATTTGCTTATGTCGCTATTTATTCCTTTATCTATGTTGTTTATGTAGATTGTGAACAACAAGGGGCCCAACACTGACCCCTGTTGAACACCGCTTGTGACGAGCCCCATTCTAATTTCTCCCCATTTATGCAAACTCTCTGCTGCCTATTTGTCAACCATGCCCCTACCCAGGAAAAAAATTCTCCTCCTATTCCGTGGGCCTTAAGTTTAGAAATTGGGGAGTCTGCAGCAGCCATGGCAGCCGACAGTATGAGCAGGGAATAATAATAATAGAGCAAAATTAACTGTGATGCTTGTAATAGTCTTAACTGCAGCCAAATTCTTCTTTTACATTCCATGTAAATAGCCACACACATTTCTCCATTTCTTGTAATCAATTCGCCGGTCTTTCTCCAGCCGGGAAGTTGGCCAGTAGGATTGGAAAGTGGGGAGAGAGAGTGCCTACTGCTGTATTGTCCTAATCTCGGCTCTCTTCACAGAATTAGAGGCAGCTTCTCTCTCTCACTAGACACGGGCTTTGTAGTCTCCTGTAATCTGCCTTTCCCATGAGCTGTCCCTCTCTGTCTTATTACATTACTGCCCTAGTATACCGTAATAGTGTCAGTGCATATTATGTTATGAGTTCAACTTGTTGATACCCCTAGTGCATCTTGTTACCGCTTCACTATTCCTTGTTACTATTCCAGAATATCCTGCTACTGTCCTAGTACATGTTACCTCTTCTGGGCACCTTGTTACTAACTCATTTCATATTGCTACTATCCCAGTGCAGTTACCACCACAGTACACGGTGTTACTGCCCCAAGTAAACATTGTCACTACTGAAGTATACTAATTTTTCCACTCCATTAAATCTTGTTTCGACTCCATTTCATCTTACTGCTACTCCAGTTTACTTTATTATTTCCCATGGTCATCGTGATGTCTCTCTGTCTTACCTTGCCACTCACCTTGTCTGGGTGCAGGTACAAGCGTAACATGGAGGCGGCGTCGAGGGTGGACCGGGACCGTCCTCAAGAGCCTCTGGAGACGGCAGTTTTCTGGACCGAGTATGTGGCTCGTCATCGTGGAGCTCCGCGTCTCAGGTCCCCGGCAGCTGACCTCTCCTGGATGGAGTTCCTCATGCTGGATGTCGTGGCTGTCGTTCACATGGCAGTGTTGGTCGTCTTTCTAGTTCTGCGCAGGCTACTGTCGTCTTTCTACAGCCAGCTGTTCACCTGGCATTGCAAGAAGACAAAAACAAATTAAAAGAGTACTTCGTGCAGCGTCTGTGCTGCTTGTGTTACACAGTCTAACAGTAAAATGAATTATTGAAATACTTATTATTTTCATAGGGAAGTGCTCAACCTGTAAGGATTATACAGTGCCTGGGGACCAACAGCAAATCGGGCTTTGATCAAAGGATCAAGGGCCCTTGAAAGGAAACATTTGTTAAGTATATCTATAAATATGTTCAATCTTTTATGTTCTAATGATCATGAGCAAGGAGGTGATTATATAAGTTTAAAATGAAAAATTATCTATAAACCAGAGTGTGGAAAATACTGTACATATTTTCCAGAAATACAGTAGTTATATGTAAATAGATAGCCATACTGTATTTAATAAAATTATGTTATAAAAATGGGAAGAAGCCTGTGCAGAAGATACTCGCCATTTTTTGTTTGAATTGAGTAACAGACATTAGTGAATGGGAAGAATTTTTCGTGCTTTAGAGGTTAAAATTGGGCTGACACCTCTTAAATAGGAGGCAAAATTGTTGGAAGTGTATTCCTGCATAACTTGAGATATCAGGCGACTGGACAAGACAGCTCCAGGAACCTCAGATAAGTCTGTGATGTTTTAACTCTGGCCAGTGTTATTTTCATGTATAGACAGTGAGGTTTTCTGAGTATGATACACCTTAATCTCCAGTCAAATTGGTGAGTGAGTTTAAGATATTCTCCTTCTGTTATGTACATGTGTATATATATATATATATATATATATATATATATATATATATCCCTTTTTAATTTTAATATACAGTCCACAAATTTATATATTTACCAGCATTCCTGGTGATACATATTTCATTTGTAATTAATAGGTCCAGAGCAACTTGTGGATATGACAGTGGTAGGTATCGAAAAGGAACATTTTTTTGCGACCTAGGTGTCCCAAATTCCTACTTGTATAACTGATAATAATTATCTTTGTTCATTTACTGTTATGTACATAATGATACATTCAGATAAATGTAATTTTCCACATTTAATTTGCCCGATGGTCCTTCTTGAACCGGAGGTAATTAGTGAAGTCATTAATTAGTTAATTACTTAATAATTATATGTGAAATGACAGAAGGAGGTGGATGTTAAGTTCACAAATTTACTTAATGTGTAGTGGATTATAATTATTACAATATTAATTTGATAGACAATTCTGGCCAAGATGTATATCAGTGTATGTATAACTGATAAGCCAAGTGTAGCTAATTATATTGTGTATAATATTAATTTTATGCCAAATTCTGGCAAGGATTTATGTTAATTTGTATAATATTAATTTTGATAAGCAGAGTCTGGCTAAAGGTTTGTATTAATGTACATTTGAAGTTTATATTATTTTCTTACATGTAATTGCTAAGCTCAAGTAGCTAGGATTTATTCAAAGGTAAGTTGTATCAGTGTTGTAAGTTGTAATCAGTGTTATTAATTAAGTTGAATTTAATACATTGCATCATGGCTGAAAATGAGGTAATTAATGTAGAAGACAAACATATGGAATATAGAGCAAAAAAAGCATCACTGCAAGCTAGAAAAAGGCATGTAACAAAAGCATAAAATAAATGTTTGGAATTAATGAATCAAGAAACTGTGAATACTGATTTAAAATTATATTTAGATGCTTTAGGGAATAGATATGATTCATACAAATTATAACAAATATGAAGGAGATTTGTTAGTTAACTGTGTAGATGAGACTGAAGTAGATCTTATGATTAATCAGTATTATGAATTAGAGGAAAAGATTCTTTCTTGTAAAAGTCAGGCCTTGAATAAATTAAAATGTGTAAACCAGGCAGTTAATCAGTCTGCTCCAACAAATAATATGTCCTTGCCAAAACTCCCAAAATTATGTTTACCTGTATTTAATCCTGGAGAAAATTGGGAGGAATATGTTTACCTGTATTTAATCCTGGAGAAAATTGGGAGGAATTTTGGTCACTTTTTAAAGCAGCTGTGCATGACAGGAGTGACCTAGCCTGTGTAACTAAATTATTTTACCTCAAAGGACAGGTAAGAGGAGATGCTCACATACTCATACAAGCCTTTCCCAATGTAGATGACTCTTACAAGGAAGCAGTTGACTTGCTGAAAGTCACTTATGGTAATATAGAACAAAGTAGGTTGGATCTAGTGAATATCATTGTTAATTTAAAATCTCCAGATCACACTTACAAAGGTTTACAGCAGTTTAGAGTTAAACTGGAGAGCACTCTCAAAACTTTAAGTAATAATATTTATTATTATAATCAAAAAGAAGCGCTAAGCCACAAGGACTATACAGCTAAGTAATAATATAATCTGAAGGATTCAGACTGGTTATTGAGTGCCATGGTACAGAATAAATTAAGCTGTAAAACACTTGAATGACTCTCGAACAAATATCACAAGGGTTATTTTGATCTGGAGGAAATAAGACTAGGTCTACAAGAATTAATTGTTCAGTTGCAGACCAGCCAACCAACTCATTTTAAAGATGCAACACATAATAACTCTGAGGTATCTGTCAAGTTTCACAAAGAGAAAAATTATTCCAATGGTAATAATCAAAATTCATTTCCTAAAAAAAGTTGCATATCAAGTAGAAAGAATCAGAAATAATGATTCTCCACAAGGTAAAAAGAATAAGTACCCTCCTAAGAGTAGCCCAGTTAATAAGAAACCAGTCAGAGAAAAGAGAGATTGTCTTTTCTGCAAGGGTACTCATTTTTCTAAGAATTGCAATGCATACAATTCATGGAATGATAAAGTTGAAAGATTGGAGGAACCTGACAGATGTATCAGGTGTTTAGGTAATCACAATGTAAAGGGTTGTCATGCCAAATTAAACAACTGTTATCAATGTCATAAAGGAAGACACCATATAGTCATGTGTAAAGGTCTATATGATAATGTTGATAATATTGATAATGTTGACAATCCTGACACAACAGTAGCTAATGTAAAAATTGCTGCTAATGTTAACAATGATGGTTTTGCTGAAGTAGCCTTACTTGCGTTACAGGTAAAAATTGATGATAAAAGGCATAAATCAAAAAATGTAAATGCATTGTTAGACCAGGGATCCCAGCTTACTTTCATAAAACGTAAATGTCTTGATGGTATGAAAGTACAGATGGGAGATCCCACAACTTTAAAATTATCTGGTTTTTCTCTCGGATAAAAGGGCTCAATTGTATGACACTGTTTATGTAACTGTCAGGTTGGGCAATGAGAAAAAGCGTGTTAATGCAGTAACTGTAGATACTCTTCCAGAGAAAATATCTACAGTAGGGCTTAGTAAAGCTACAGAAAGACTTTCACATAATGTAAATTTAGCACCTTCTGGTGTAAGTGATGATTCTGTACGCCCAATAAATATTTTGATAGGCAGTGACTATTATGCCTCCTTTGTAAAGGGTATGGTAAAGAAATTTCATGAGAAATTTCAATTACTCAGATATGGTGAACACGAGGAAATTAAATCTTCATCAGAGTACAAAAAAAATTCTGGCCACAAAATAGAGCGAAACACCAACGTCAAAGACCTGGGAGTGATCATGTCGGAGGATCTCATCTTCAAGGACCATAACATTATATCAATCGCATCTGCTAGAAAAATGACAGGATGGATAATGAGAACCTTCAAAACTAGGGAGGCCAAGCCCATGATGACACTCTTCAGGTCACTTGTTCTATCTAGGCTGGAATATTGCTGCACACTAACAGCACCTTTCAAGGCAGGTGAAATTGCTGACCTAGAAAATGTACAGAGAACCTTCACGGCGCGCATAATGGAGATAAAACACCTCAATTACTGGGAGCGCTTGAGGTTCCTAAACCTGTATTCCCTGGAACGCAGGCAGGAGAGATACATGATTATATACACCTGGAAAATCCTAGAGGGACTAGTACCGAACTTGCACACGAAAATCACTCACTACGAAAGCAAAAGACTTGGCAGACGATGCAACATCCCCCCAATGAAAAGTAGGGGTGTCACTAGCACGTTAAGAGACCATACAATAAGTGTCAGGGGCCCGAGACTGTTAAACTGCCTCCCAGAAAACATAAGGGGGATTACCAACAGACCCCTGGCAGTCTTCAAGCTGGCACTGGACAAGCACCTAGAGTTGGTTCCTGACCAGCCGGGCTGTGGCTCGTACGTTGGTTTGCATGCAGCCAGCAGTAACAGCCTGGTTGATCAGGCTCTGATCCACCGGGAGGCCTGGTCACAGACTGGGCCGCGGGGGCGTTGACCCCTGGAACTCTCTCCAGGTAAACTCCAGGTCACCCTTTTGAAGACTGCAGGAGGCCATGTAATGTATGGTAGGATTCCTCGTAGTAATAATTCATGACTAGAGGAAACTACAAATACCATAACTGTGTTTTACTCATGAAATCGTGCCCCAGTATAATTCTTTATAATTATTAGGTTTTAACATTGTTAATGTTAAAACCTAATAATTACAGTATGCCCAATAAAAGAACTAAGAGTGTCTTGCTTGCTGAAGTTTCCAAATGTTTTGATCCACTAGGTTTAGTGTCACCCCTTACTATAAGAGGGAAATTATTAATGCAGGAAGCGTGGAAACTTAAATGTGCTTGGGATGAAATTCATTAACAGGTGGGATGAATTAATTGGTGATTATGAAAAAATTCCTACGTTGGAGTTCCCACGCCAGGTGGCCAATCCAAATGGGAAAAATGTACTCCACATTTTTTGTGATGCTTCAAAATTGGCATATGGAGCAGCTGCTTATTTCTCTTATGTCTAAGGCTAAAGTGTCTCCAATTAAATCACGTACCTTACCTCAGTTGGAATTAACAGCCATTTATGTAGGTGTCAAATTAGCTAATTATGTAAGAAATAAGTTGCACGAGATAAATATTAGCGACACTGTAATTTGGTCTGATAATGAGGTATCCTTACAATGGATTCGTAATGGAAACAGTAAAATTGTGTACGTACAAAACAGAGTCGCTGAAATTAATCAGATGCAAGAGAAGTATAATAGTTTGGGTCAGCATATGTTAACATTTAATCATATACCTGGTGAGGAGAATCCAGCTGATTTCTTCTCTCGAGGGTTATCTTATGCTAAATTTGTAAATGCTGTATCATGGTTTAAAGGACCGAGCTGGTTGGTAAATAAAGCTAATTGGCCTTTACAAAAGGCGTATATGGCTCCTGTTGAAATTACTGTGACCACTGCTCCAATAGTTTGTCCTTCCTTAGCCATTGATATAAATAGGTATTCTTCTTTACCCAAACTAATCAATGTAACTAAGTTGGTGTTTAAATTTTTAAACAAGATGAATATCTCATATAAGTTTTCACATCCTCTTGAATATTGGATAAATTGGGGCTGTATTTAGAGAACAATGTAATTAGGTGCAGAGGTAGGTTACAAAATGCTGAATTGGGTGATTATGCTAAACATCCTATCTTACTGCCCAAAACTCATCATCTAACAAATTTAATTGTTCTAAATGCTCATAAAAATGTAATGAATGGTGGGGTACAAGATATTTTAAATTGTATTAGGGAAACTTTCTGGATTCCACAAGGACGGCAAAGTGTAAAAAGGGTGGTTAAATCTTGTGTAATATGTCGCTGCGTGTATGCCAGGTCCTCCACCATTGCCAAATGAGCAATTTGAGTCGTTTAGCAATAAACTCCGCCCGGCCACAGTGTGGAAAATACTGTATATATTTTCCAGAAATACAGTAGTTATATGTGAATAGATGGCCATACTGTATTTAATAAAAATTATGTTATAAAAAAATGGGAAGCCTGTGCAGAAGATACTCGCCATTTTTTGTTTGAATTGAGTAACAGACATTAGTGAATGGGAAGAATTTTTCATGCTCTAGAGGTTAAAATTGGGCTGACACCTCTCAAATAGGAGGCGAAATTGTTGGATGTGTATTCCTGCATAACTTGAGATGTCGGGAGACTGGACAAGACAGCTCCAGGAACCTCAGATAAGTCTGTGATGTTTTAACTCTGGCCAGTGTTATTTTCATGTATAGACAGTGAGGTTATCTGAGTATGATACACCTTAATCTCCAGTCAAATTGGTGAGTGAGTTTAAGATATTCTCCTTCTGTTATGTATATGTGTATATATATAATCCTTTTTTAATTTTAATATACAGTCCACAAATTTATATATTTACCAGCATTCCTGGTGATACATATTTCATTTGTAATTAATAGGTCCAGAGCAACTTGTGGATATGACAGTGGTAGGTATCGAAGGGGGACATTTTTTTGCGACCTAGGTGTCCCAAATTCCTACTTGTCTAACTGATAAATAATAATTATCTTTGTTCATTTACTGTTATGTACATAATGATACATTCAGGTAAATGTAATTTTCCACACAGAGTAAAATTTTCGATTTTTTTTAGGGCAGTTTATGTCGTGCCGAAAAGGTAAAATTGGTCAATTAGCAAGAACTCATTTAAAATTAAGTTCTTTCCAAAATTTTCTCTTATACGTTTAAAGATATATATTTTTTTTCATTTACGTTAATGTAAAAATTAATAATTTTGAACCAAAAGGAAATTAGAAAACTTACCTAACCTTATTATAACAAGTGCTTAATCCAACTAAATATATTTTAGACAAGTTGACAATAATTTAATAATAAACAAACACAATGATATATTTTTTTTTCGTTAGGTTCAGAATGACTTTTGCGAAATTATTGCATACATAAATTTTCGCTTGCGTTATTCGGCAAGAAGGGTGTTTCTATTTCAACCAAAACAGCAAGTTTTACCTATTCGGCACGACATTATATATATGTTCAGGTTCATTTCCGTCGATTTATGGCAAAAATAAATTTATTTCTGCTTATTCAGTAGAAAACACCTTTGCCGAATAAGAGAGAAACGGAGAGCTTGGAAATCGTAGACGTAGAAGGAAGATCAATATAAGTTTTAAAACAAACGTTATTATATGACTGGTGATGTCCAAAACATACAGGATATGGAAAAGTTAATATTGACTAAAGACAAAAGAAAAACAAGTCTCGGTTAAGGTTAATCAATCAAATGACATCAAGTTTTCAGAAAAAAATGAGGCTAAGTGTACAGCCTATCCCGAAGCAGCGATCTTGAAAGTGCTGCCAACGCTACATATCCGGTATGTAAAGGAAATCTATCTGGCCCGCCATTGTCTCTAGCAATTTAATAAAACTTTGTCTCTGTAGTTTAAGAAATGTCATTTAAATTTAAATAGGTGACAATAAGGAGATTGTTTACGCCAGTCATTGCAGCAACACCTTAACTTGCAAAGATAAAGATGAAGGTAAACATGTTTATTTCGTTAAAAAACATTGAGATCAGTGGCGTATGTTGGTTACAGTCACAGGGTGTGCACTCCTATAACTACTTTTCTGGCATAAGTATTACTCAAAAATAAACATACAAACTTTAAGCTATTTCTATACATAGTACGGATTGCAAATTATATGAGTTGTCATGCATAAATAAACTGAATTTCTAATATTCTATAAATGGCAAAAAAATGAATTTTATTTTATGCATAAATTTAAAAATAAAAGCGCCAGATAATTTTACTAAATTCACTTGTTTGTCATTGCTGTTCTTTGAGATGTAAACTGTTCAATTATCTCGACATACATTAGCCTCTTTGCTTCAGTTGCATCAGTACACTTTTTTCAACAGAGTAAACTGAGGCCACTTAGTCTTTCCTGGCTGTGTGATCCACGGAAGCGAGTAATTACTCGTTTCAGGGCGGAAACTGTGCGTTCTGCTGCAGCAGTGTTGCTAGGTATGGTTAGAATTAACTCACCATGTCGAAATACTACTTCCTTGAAACCTGATGCGAGAACTTTTTTTCTACAATCAAGTCAAATAGCTCGTGCAGATTTTTTGTGTTTGTGAAAACTCAGGGCAATCGTAAAATACAAGTAAATTTTTCCAGCTAATGTAATCAAAGAGAACCAGAGAAATCCTTCAGCTTGGTTAGTAAGTGATTAGGGAATTTAATTTTGTACCTTTCATATTTCTCATGCCAAAGCAATTGGAAAAGTGAAGATTACCTGCACTCAGTCTGCATGCATAAGCAATTTACTATATCCTGATACAATCCAAAATAAGTTTTTTGCACCACCTTCCGTTAACCTAAGTTTCATATAACTTTGATCTTCATTGCTTTAAAAAGATCATGTATTACTGTAACCATATTGTATTTAAGATCAACGTTAATAAAATCTGGCTTATAAAATGCACAAGAGCGCAAGAAAATCATGAAACTGAGCGGGTATTTCAACACACAACTTGCCAAGCTAAACTGTTCCCGTCGACTACTGTAAACATTATGACAACAGCTGATATTGTTACTTCAACAGCCCCAGACTTCAACCTTTCTTAATCTTTGTATCGGCGTGTGCATTATTAGATTTGAAAACAAATTACAATTAATTATATCGTGACACTGAAAGAACAGAAATATTATGAAGAAAATCAGTTTCAGTTAATAAATTTTCTACGAATTTATACATACAACTTCTCACCGCGAAAACAAACACAGGATGTGTTGGTGGTATGTCGCTCACCCTTTGACTCTTATTTTTGCCACTCTTCCTTTATCCAACTATCCGGCAAGTGCCATATCATGATACAACTAGCTGCGGGGTGTGCTGTGCTATCTCAGAACAACTGTCACAATATTTCATAACAGGGGACAAAATAATAAGTTAGCAATTATGATCCATGATTATGTTTTTGAGTGATCTTAATATTTATGATAAATTTACCATCTTTGGAGGGTGTGAAGAGCTCACCTAGCATACCCAGAATATATGCCCATGACTCAAGTTATACTGGATGTTTTGTATGGTTATAAGCTGGTTACAGTTTCAGAAAAGCGTTGTATTGTACATTATGACGAGCGCCCAATATTATTTGTCGTTGATATCGTGGTCCACACACTATTCAAAACTGCATGAAAAAAAGGATTCATTGCACATGAGTTATATTACAATAGTATGACAGTCATGAAAAAAAAATCTTCAGTTAAAAAAAAAATAAAGCAAGGAGCTGACTTTTCAATACTTTTTTTAACACAAAGCTCAAAGTATTCTTTGTTACTACTTGACTTACATATCGTATTTGCTTAGCGATTCCAGAATACCAAAACAGTTAAATATAACACGTCTAGAGTGGCTTTTCCTCTTTTAGTTGATGAGAAAATTCCAGTCGAATTTGAACGCGAGATTATTGACGAGCGATGTGATCGATTGTTTCTGAAACAATTCACACCACTGACACATCCCAAACTTGGAGATTTTCAAAATTAAAGACCCGTGCTCAGTAGGCATTTGTATTGTTTAGATCAACATACATGTGTGAGCAGACTTTTTCCCAGATGTAAATGAACATATCAAAACAGATTTGTGATGACCGACGTCTACTCTAGAACAATATTCAGAACTGCAACAACGGAGACAAAGCCGGACTTCAATACTAAAATTACATCTCCCATTTTCAATATTTCCATTATACAGATGAATGATGTAAATCTGATATATTATGAAAGATACGCAATTTTACATCAACAAAAGTGCGTGGGCCGTAAAGCTTATTTAAATAAGTGATACGGCCCTTCAGTCGAAATAACTGCATATCCCTGACCTAGAAAGTGAAATAATAAGAGAAACATAAACATTAACTCAGTTCAACAGCAAAATATTGAAAACAATGAATGAATGAAAATATCATTCCCACTAATAGTAGGTTTGTGTAGGTTCTGTGATGAAGCGGGTCGCTGTCTGACCACTAGTCAAAACTTTGAACCCGAGGTCAACCGTGAGGCGATGAAGAGTGTGCTAGTGTTTACTAATATCATGAATGCTAGTTTGATAATAGAAAGTTCTGTTCAGCTTGATATGCCTCTGTATTCACGACTTCTGCAAATCAATAAAATTTCTCTCTGAAACAGTGTCTTGATCACCACATTTGCCATTTGTCTCCATTAAAAGCCTCTTCGTCTTGCTTATTTTTCACATTTTACAACACTCACATGTATATACAAATGAAGACTTTCAAAAATTTCTTAATCGTATTCTGTGATTTAAAAGTAATTCTCAAGGTGCACCACAGTTGGTAGTGCATCATCCACCACAACTGTCTCATCCACCAACTGTGACATTACTGTCTCATCCACTAACAACTGTGACACTACTGTCTCATCCACCACAGACTGTGACACTACCGTCTCATCCACCACAAACTGTGACACTACTGTCTCCTCCATCATCAGCTATGACACTACTGTCTTACCCACTACCAACTGTGACACTATTGTCTCATCCATCACCTACTATGACACTACTGTCTCATCTATTACCAACTGTGACACTACTGTCTCATCCATTACCAACTGTGACAGTACTGTCTCATCTACCACCAACTGTGACACTACTGTCTCCTCCTCCACCAGCTATGACACTACTGTCTCATCCACTACCAACTGTGACACTACTGTCTCATCCATCACCAACTATGACACTGCTGTCTCATCCATCATCAGCTGTGACACTACTGCCTCATCCATCACCAGCTGTAACACTACTGTCTTATCCACTACCAACTGTTACACTGTCTCATTCACTACCTACTGTGACACTACTGTCTCATCCATCACCAGCTATGACACTACTGTCTCATCCACTACCAACTGTGACACTACTGCCTCATCCATCGCCAGCTGTGATACTACTGTCTCATCCATTACTGTGACACTACTGTCTCATCCACCACCAGCTGTGACACTACTGTCTCATCCATCACCAACTGTGACACTACTGTCTCATCCATCACCAACTGTGACACTACTGTCTCATCCATCACCAACTGTGACACTACTGTCTCATCCATCACCAACTGTGACACTACTGTCTCCTCCATCACTGTGACACTACTGTCTCATCCATCACCAGCTCTGACACTACTGTCTCATCCATCACCAACTCTGACACTACTGTCTCATCCATCACCAGTTGTGACACTACTGTCTCATCCATCACCAATTGTGACACTACTGTCTCATCCATCACCAGCTCTGACACTACTGTCTCATCCACTACCAACTGTTACACTACTATCTCATCCATCACCAGCTATGACACTACTGTCTCATCCACTATCAACTGTGATACTACTGTCTCATCCATTACCAACTGTGACACCGCTGTCTCAGCCATCACCAGCTATGACACTACTGTTTCATCCACTACCAACTGTGACACTACTGTCTCATCCATCACCAGCTGTGACACTACTGTCTCATCCACTACCAACTGTGACACTACTGTCTCATCCACTACCAACTGCGACACTACTGTCTCATCCACTACCAACTGTGACGCTACTGTCTCATCCACTACCAACTGCGACACTACTGTCTCATCCACTACCAACTGTGACACTACTGGCTCATCCATCACCAACTGTGACATTACTATCTCATCCATCACCAACTGTAACACTACCGTCTCATCCATCACCAACTCCGACACTACTGTCTCATCCACTACCAACTGTGACACTACTGTCTCATCCATCACCAACTGTGACACTACTGTCTCATCCATCACCAACTGTGACACTACTGTCTCATCCATCACCAACTGTGACACTACTGTCTCATCCATCACCAACTGTGACACTACTATCTCATCCACTACCAACTGTAACACTACTGTCTCATCCACTACCAACTGTGACACTACTGTCTCATCCATCACTACATAGCTTTCATGACACATCTATTCTCAGAGATTAGTTTACAACGTTAATTACATAGCACCAATAGTTCAACTTTTCTTAACAAACAGTTCGTTTTATGACTGTAGACGGTCATAAATCGAACTGTTTAAACAAATTTAATCAGTGAAATTCTCACAATTTTTTCTTTGGGCTTGTTTCCTTACACCTGCTGTCCCTGCTCACCTAGCAGCAAGTAGAGACCTGGGTATCAGTCGACTGGTGTGGGGTCACATCCTGGGGGACAAGATTAACCCAAGTTGCCAGAAATGTTCTGCATAACCAGGGGTAGCAATAGCAGTGTTGGAGGATCGTGAGACAGGTAAAGCAAGTTTTGTTTTGAGACTGGGATGCTGAGTAGCAAAGGAGGAGTAGGAGATGGGTGGTCAAGTTATGCTAGCTAGAGGGTCGCTGAGAAGCACTGGAGGAGTAGATGAGTGATCAAGTTATGCTAAGTAGAGGGGTCCATAGATCAAGTGGTGTAGGGAACTGAGGGATGGAATACTAGGGAGACTTGATGATTACTGAATAGTGTTAAAGAACTAATAGAATGAGCAGTGTTGGAGGACTGAGAGAACAGTAGATCGAGTAGTGCTATAAGACTGGAGGATGGCATACCAAGAAACTTAATGAAAGAGCAGAGGTGGGAGTGAAAATAGGGGAACCTAGATAGTGAAGGTGAATATATGAGATAGGATGGAGACAAAAGAGATCCGTCAACAAACAGATGACATCACGTTGAGAAGAGCATCACAGATTCCCATGGTCTGTTGCAGATGGGGTATATGGGGGAGGAGAGGTGGTTGTTGTGTGGGTGTAAGAAATAGAGGGTAGAGATTATAGACTGCTTGGCAAAGTGGGCGAGGACAGCACTGGATGGAAAGGCAGCAATGGGTGGGATGAGGCATGAGGTGGGTGAAGATAAGGGCTGCTCAGTGGAAAGTGCAGCGATGGGTGGGAGGTGTGAGGTGGGTGGAAGGATGGAAATAGGTAGGCAGGTCGTGCTGCATGGAGTGGGAAGGGTGGAGGATGCTAGATTGACTAGGGAGGGTGGAGGGTGCTAGATGGACTGGGGAGGGTGGAGGGTGCTAGATGGAGTGGGGTGGAGGGGACTGGCTAGAGGGTGCTAGGTGGAAGGGACTGGCTAGAGGGTGCTACGTAGAGGGGACTGGCTAGAGGGTGCTAGGTGGAGGGGACTGGCTTGAGGGTGCTAGATGGAGGGAACTGGCTAGAGGGTGCTAGATGGAGGGAACTGGCTAGAGGGTGCTAGGTGGAGGGGACTGGCTAGAGGGTGCTAGGTGGAGGGGACTGGCTAGAGGGTGCTAGGTGGAGGGGACTGGCTAGAGGGTGCTAGGTGGAAGGGAATGGCTAGAGGGTGCTAGGTGGAGGGGACTGGCTAGAGGGTGCTAGGTGGAAGGGATTGGCTAGAGGGTGCTAGGTGGAGGGGACTGGCTAGAGGGTGCTAGGTGGAGGGGACTGGCTAGAGGGTGCTAGGTGGAGAGGACTGGCTAGAGGGTGCTAGGTGGAAGGGACTGGCTAGAGGGTGCTAGGTAGAGGGGACTGGCTAGAGGGTGCTAGGTGGAGGGGACTGGCTTGAGGGTGCTAGATGGAGGGAACTGGCTAGAGGGTGCTAGGTGGAGGGGACTGGCTAGAGGGTGCTAGGTGGAGGGGACTGGCTAGAGGGTGCTAGGTGGAGGGGACTGGCTAGAGGGTGCTAGGTGGAGAGGACTGGCTAGAGGGTGCTAGGTGGAGGGGACTGGCTAGAGGGTGCTAGGTGGAGGGGACTGGCTAGAGGGTGCTAGGTGGAGGGGACTGGCTAGAGGGTGCTAGGTGGAGGGGACTGGCTAGAGGGTGCTAGGTGGAGAGGACTGGCTAGAGGGTGCTAGGTGGAGGGGACTGGCTAGAGGGTGCTAGGTGGAGGGGACTGGCTAGAGGGTGCTAGGTGGAGGGGACTGGTTAGAGGGTGCTAGGTGGAGGGGACTGGCTAGAGGGTGCTAGGTGGAGGGGACTGGCTAGAGGGTGCTAGGTGGAGGGGACTGGCTAGAGGGTGCTAGGTGAAGGGGACTGGCTAGAGGGTGCTAGGTGGATAGGACTGGCTAGAGGGTGCTAGGTGGAGGGGACTGGCTAGAGGGTGCTAGGTGGAGGGGACTGGCTAGAGGGTGCTAGGTGGAGAGGACTGGCTAGAGGGTGCTAGGTGGAGGGGACTGGTTAGAGGGTGCTAGGTGGAGGGGACTGGCTAGAGGGTGCTAGATGGAGGGGACGGGCTAGAGGGTGCTAGGTGGAGGGGACTGGCTAGAGGGTGCTAGGTGGAGGGGACTGGCTAGAGGGTGCTAGGTGGAGGGGACTGGCTAGAGGGTGCTAGGTGGAGGGGACTGGCTAGAGGGTGCTAGGTGGAGGGGACTGGCTAGAGGGTGCTAGGTGGAGGGGACTGGCTAGAGGGTGCTAGGTGGAGGGGACTGGCTAGAGGGTGCTAGGTGGAGGGGACTGGCTAGAGGGTGCTAGGTGAAGGGGGACTGGCTAGAGGGTGCTAGGTGGAGGGGACTGGCTAGAGGGTGCTAGGTGGAGGGGACTGGCTAGAGGGTGCTAGGTGGAGGGGACTGGCTAGAGGGTGCTAGGTGGAGGGGACTGGCTAGAGGGTGCTAGGTGAAGGGGGACTGGCTGATACGATGACCAAAGATATTATTACTTTTACATTAATGGGGAGCGCTAAACCCCTAAAAGTCATGCAGCACCTAAGGGAATGGAAGGCATTTACGTTCAATCCAAGGAAGGGGGAGACAGGTCCAATTCAGGTGGGCATAAATAGGGAGGGAGGTGTGTTAGACCCGAATGACGTTTATGGGGGGGTCAATGTCCCCGCGACCCGGTCCTAGACCAGGTCCGACATGATCAAACCTGATTAGGTATTACTGCTGTCTGCACGCAGTTCAAGGCATGAATCATAGCCCGGCTGGTCAGGCATTGAGTTAAGGAACTTGTCCAGGTTCATCGTATACTGCCAAAGGTTTACTGGTTATTCCCCATCATCATGGAGAAAGAGGGCATTGGAGAGTCGGGGACCTCTGACACTCATCGAGTTATCTCCTAGTGCGCTCATCGCGCCCCTTCTTTTTAATGGAGGTCTTCTGCACCGACTTCCAAGTCTGGTGTACAAAGTGATTTCGGTGTTCAGGTTTGGAACCAGTCCACCCCAGGATTTTTCAGAATTTTCCTCACCCATGTTAAAAGGGATACAGTTAAAGGGACTTCAAGCATTTTCATAGTTCAGATTGAAAGCATACGAAGAGTGAAAGCTATCTGCCCATTTTCCCGGACTGTAGTCCTGAAGGGGCCGCCAGTCAACAGCAGTATTCCAGTCTGGAGGATAAAGACATCTGATGTAGGAACCTGTAATGGTAGGACAGATTTGTTGTGCTTTTAAAGGAAGTGTATGGGGAGATAGGGGCGGGGGAAGGTTTCTGTGGAAGACGTAGCAGCAATTAGTCTTAGGTAGATGCTGAGAAAATGTAATTTTCGAAGGAATGAAAGTACTGTTGCAGGGTCTCGAGGTGACAGGTTATGGAGTTCTTTGGGATTGTTGTGAAGTCTTCAGCCCACTTCAACTGTTCTCTGGACGGCTGAAGAGGACTGTGTGAAATGGTAATAATCATAACCATAATTTTTGAAGGGGTGGACGGGTAAGTCAGCAGAAAGCCTCAGTCAGATGACCAAAAGTTCCAGCTGTGGGTCATTATATGATTAAGGCTAGCATCAGGAAAAACCTGTAGTTTCCTGGGAAACTTGCGTAGGGTGTGGGCAGTAAAGGTGACAGGTAAAGCATTTCGTAAGAAAACTGGATACACTATGTGATGATAATCACATAGTGGGAACAAAAGTTAGCTATGTTTACCTGGAATCTGTCAGCCTGAGATAGGAGACGTCAGTGGAGCAAGGAGGATACCGTTCAGCATTCCAGTAAGGGTTCATCAACTACAAGAGCTTCAAAGTTTCCTTTAAACATAGCTGGAGTTGCTATCACTTGACAACTGCCATTTCTCAGGATAGTCTCTCTCATACAGACGAGAAATATTTTTATGAAGATATCTCCATCGCCTCAGAGCCAGGACGAGGTTTAATGGTGTTTTTAAGTTTAACGAGAGAAGATTTTTTATCTTCCGTAACACTTTGGGAATTTTATGCATAGGCCATTTCTAATTTTTATTTACCTAGGTGGAGATAGGCTCGGCTGAATGGCTTCAAAATTTCAACACTCATGTATCTTGCTTAAGAGGTCGAAATATTTAATAACGTATGTAGATGCCACATTCCCACTTTAATCTTAAAATGACATATTTTACCTTATTGCATAATAATACCTTTATACTTGCAAGGGGGCTCTTGATCCATGGAACTGGACTTATTTTCCCCTTGCATGCATTTAATTTGAATGTCTCCTATGCCACAGGTGTTATATGACCCCTATGGGTTTACCATTTTCCTCTGACTAAAATATAACAATTGTGAATGGCATCAGACTTCAATGAAATATATGGAACGGGAGAAAATTACATGTATATAGTAGTGGAAGTGACAAAAGACATAAGCCTGCCAACAAGTGCATTTCAACTCTTGAATTACACAATGGGGAAACGCCCTTGCCTGTTTAAAATCACGACCCGATCTGTAGCGGCCCCACGCAGCACGTTTCCATCACAGGGTAAACATTTTTGAGAATGCCTACATGAGATCTGGGGGATCGTAATCGATGCTACAATAAGAACAAAAGAGGTAAGAAGTTTCAATACTTTGTCTGGTATAGATGGAAGGGGAACATCAAGAAAATAAAGTATGGCATGAATAAAGTGCCTAATGTGCCCATTCAAGACTGCCAACACGAACAACGATTATTATAATCATGAGGGGAGCGCTAAACCCGTAGGATTATACAGTGCATGGGGGGTGGGAGGCATTCAGGCTCAATTCAGGGAACTGGAACACAGATCCAACTCCCTAGATCAAGAGCCCTTCACTAGCGTCAAGGAACCTCCCTAGAGGGGACAGGAGCAACGAGAGGATCGTGAAAAAGAATGAGAATTAGGGAAAACAGGGGAAAAAATCACTGTCAAGATGAGATACCACAGACCACACAGGTCTAACACTATACAAGAGCATATAGAGATCAATGCAGGAAAGAGTACAACTGCAAGGACTGAAATGGTTAAGGGTGTCAGTATTTAAAACATGGAAATCTGAAAGGAGAGAGGAAAGCCTCCAATTGGTCTACGAGTCACAATGAGACCCTCTCCAGAGGACACGATGAGCATTATATCACCTAATAAAAAAAAAGTGACAGGTGAGGAAGAAATCAGAAAATAGATATCAGAGATATTATAATGGGGGAGCACTAAGCCCAGATCCAATTCTTTAAACTAAGAGCTCCCTAACAAGCATCAAGTCAAAGATAGATAACGGGCATGAAGGAGAAAGAAACAAAGAGAAGACTGTGTATCATTTGCCCAAATAGACACGTGTCACGATATAATGAAGTGCAAATCCAATCAAAAGTTGAGAATAAGGTATATCGAAGCTGATTATTATTATCAAATAAAGTGCTAAACTGCCAAGGGTCATACAGCATATCAAAGCTGAGAATGAGGTATATCAAAGTCCACAAAAAGCAGACTCTCTTTAAATGTCCCATCAGAAAATGATTAAGTGATTGCAATAAAACAACTGGAGACTGGAAGGCCAGTAGTGGTATACAGTTCTGGCTCTTGTAGCGAAAACTGGAAGAGCAACACTTGGAGCTCCCCCCGATGTCCCCTGTATCCTCATATTCCAATGTAATGAAGTCATTAGTGGCAAGTATGAGGACAAAGGCAAAAGAAAGTAGGTGGTGGCAATGGGATAGGTTTTCATTACAAGCGATGTGTGGTGGTGTTAAGTCAAAAATAATTTATTTGTGTGTACCCCCAGAAAAATGACAGGAGCAGGAAGGTGATAATGTGAAGGTATGGAAGGTGGGTCAGTGTCCATCTCTGATCTAGTTTCTAGGGAAGTTCTGAGCCTTGGAGGCATTGACATGAAGGCCTAGCCAAGGAGCTATGTGAATGGAAAAGCTCATGAGACAGAAGACAACGGAGGAATGATGGGAGAAGGTGAAGAGGTAGGAATGTTAAAGATAAGAACTGCAAAAAGATTGGACACAGTGGTGACTGTGGAAAATGACATAAAAGGGGCCTAAGGGTGTTGATCAGCTCTGGAGTAAGGGAGCCAAGGAGGTCTTTTCATTGAACGCAGAAGAGGGGCCTTAGTTTCCTAAAAGACAACAGAATTCATATTCCATGAGAAACCTAGGCAATGGTGAGAAAATGCATTATTATTACAATAAAAATGAAGCGGTAAACCTACAAGGGTCATATAGTGCAGTAGGGCAGGGAAGGGTGCAGGGGTATTGGGTAGCAAAAGGAAGAGGTATTATGTTACACAATGCAGCGGGGAGAGGGAGAAAGGGCTGTGAAGAGTACTAGAGGCATCATCATCAAACTTCGTGCGGTAAATCAGTTGTCAAAGAGTCAACGAGAGAGTCTGGGCTAAAGGAGAGTCCATCAGCAAGAAGGGATGGTAAAGTAAGGACATTAGAGCAGTGATGAAGCCGGAGGCAAATTCTGCATGCTCGTTGGAGTGGGCAGTCCAACAGTATATGGCTAACAAAAGCTGGAACCTCACAATTCTCACAGAATGGAACAGGATGCCTCTCCATGAGATACCCGTGAGTAAGACAAGTGTGGCTGATGTGAAGACAGGAGAGTGTAGTCTCCCAACCTCAATATTGATGACAAGATGGCCAGAAACCTATACTTGGTTTAATAGAATGCAATTTATGCAGCAGATCAGACCAACATTGTAGCCAATGGTTGCAAAGGTGGGTAGAAATCACAGCATATTAGTCTGTGAATGGAACACCTCTATATGAAACTGGAAGGTCATGTACTGCTGACTGTGCAGTAGTGTGCCCATGCATTACCCTATACATCAACATGACCGGGGACCCAGCAAAAAACAATATCTCTGTGCTTGCTAGGGATACGGCGTAACCAAAGTTGGATACGAAGAAGCAGGGGATGAGGCGAATCATATTTTCATATAGCCTGCATTATTATTATAATCAAAAAGAAGCGCAAAGCCACAAGGGCTATACAGGATATAGCCTGCAAAGCACTAAGGGAATCAGAAACTATCACAAATGGCGACACAGGCATAGATGCATTATAGGTAAGCGGTATGAGAAGTACATACAATTCAGCTGTAAAAATACTAGCTAAGGCTAATAAATGCCCTCATACAACACTGTCTGGAAACACTGCTACAAATCCGACACCGTCTGAAGACTTGGAACCATCGGTGTACACTGCAAGGGGATAAGAATGAGACTGGAAGTGATTAAGAAAAAGAGAGCAAGAAGCAACTGTAGGTATTTGGGCTTTCACGCATGGCAGTGAGGAAGAACAGACACGAATCATTGGAACTTCCCAAGGGGGAAAGGAAAAGTTAGATGCTACATGAACATAGAAAGGTGGCAGCTGAAGAGAAAACAAGAGCAAATGCAGATGAAGAGAAAAGGGACAGAGTAAACAGGGGCAGCCAACAAATAAGGAACTTCTACTAACATCCGTTACCATCCTATACATGGAAGGACTGCGGAGGTCATGAGAGCAAACATAACAGTGGAGGCAATGAGCATCATGGCGATCGGTTAAGGATGGAATAGTCACCTTTGCATAGAAGCTCTCAATAGGTGAAGAGCAAAAAGCACCAAGGCATAAACATAATCCTTGGTGATGGATGGGATCAAGGCAGGAGAGGCCGCTGAATATATCTGGTCACTATAATCTAGTTTCGATAAAATTAGGGCAGAATGCAGTCGAAGGATAGTTCTACGATCAGCCCCCATGAAAGATGAGCGAGGATTTTGTAGAGGTTCAGCCGGCTATGGCAAGTTGCCTTCAAGGAGGTAATGTGAGGTTTCCAGGATAACCGACGGTCAAACAGAAGACCGAGAAATCTGACAGTATCACATTCTGGGATACGTGAACCATACAGGTACAAAAGATTATCAGGGACGATAGAATGTCTAGTGAAAGTAATTTGGTGTTTTAGCACTATTATTATTATTATTATAATCAAAAAGAAGCGCTAAGCCACAAGGGCTATACAGCGCTGCAGGGTAGGGAAGGAAGCGAGGGTATTGGATGGCAGAAGGGAGGAGAGATGATCAGTAGGTTACAGAAAACAGCGGGGCAGGGAATAGTACGGGGGTAGAGGGTAGCAAGAGATTGAAGCAGAAAGGGCTGAAGGTATCAGAATTTGTGAAGTAAGTCAGTTGTTGTCAAAAAGTCAATGAGAGAGTCTGGATGAAAGGTGGGTCCATCAGTGAGAAGGGAAGGTAAAGAGAGAGCAGCAGAGCGAAGACGACGACGGAGGTAAATTCTGCGTGCTCGTTGATAAAGTGGGCAGTCCATTATTATTATTATTATAATCAAAAAGAAGCGCTAAGCCACAAGGGCTATACAGCGCTGCAGGGTAGGGAAGGAAGCAAGGGAATTGGATGGCAGAAGGGAGGGGGGATGATCAGCAGGTTACAGAAAACAGCGGGGCAGGGGATAGGACGGGGGTAGAGGGTAGCAAGAGATTCAAGTAGAAAGGGCTGAAAGTATCAGAATTTGTGAAGTCAGTCAGTCGTTGTCAAAAAGTCAATGAGAGAGTCCGGATGAAAGGTGGGTCCATCAGCGAGAAGGGAAGGTAAAGAGAGAGCAGCGGGGCGAAGACGACGACAGAGGTAAATTCTGCGTGCTCGTTGATAAAGTGGGCAGTCCAACAGAATGTGGCTGACTGATAATGGAGCTTGGCAATTCTCACAGAGAGGAGCAAGACGCCTCTCCATGAGATATCCATGAGTAAGACGAGTATGGCCAATGCGAAGACGGGAGAGAGTAGTCTCCCAACCTCGACACTGGTGATAAGAAGACGGCCAGTAACCTATACTCGGTTTAACAGACTGAAGTTTGTTGCCGAGCATAGTAGACCAACGTTGTTGCCAACGGGTGTGAAGGTGGGAAGATATTACAGCAAAATAGTCCGTACATGGAATACCTCTATAAGAAACTGGTAGGTCATGTACTGCTGACCGCGCAGCAGTGTCTGCCTGTTCATTGCCCTGTACGTCAACATGACCAGGGACCCAACAAAAAACAATATCTTTATGCTTGGTAAAGATGCGGCGTAGCCAAAGTTGGATACGGAGGACTAAGGGGTGAGGTGTATCAAATTTTTGTATAGCCTGTAAAGCACTAAGGGAGTCTGAGACAACCACAAATGATGACACAGGCATAGATGCAATACGGATAAGTGCTGTAAGGATGGCATATAATTCAGCAGTAAAAATACTAGCCGAAGATAGTAAATGCCCTTGTACGATGCTGTCCGGAAACACTGCTGCGAATCCTACGCCGTCAGAAGACTTAGAGCCATCTGTGTACACAGCAATGGCATGAGAATGAGAGTGAAAGTGGTCAAGAAAAAGAGAGCGGGAAGCGACCGTAGACAGTTGGGCTTTCGAGCAAGGGAGGGAGAAAGAACAGACTCGAACAGCTGGAACTTCCCAGGGGGGTAGGGAAAAGTGAGATGCTACATGTACATAGAAAGGTGGTAGTTGAAGAGAAGACAAGAGCGAATGAAGGCGAAGAGAGAAGGGACGGAGTAAGCAGGGGCGGCGAACAAATAAAGAATGTCTACTAATATCAGTGACCATTCTATAAATGGAAGGATTGCGGAGATCATGAGAGCGTACATAGTAGCGCAGGCAATGGGCATCACGGCGATCGGATAAGGATGGAACGTTCGCTTCTGCATAGAGGCTTTCGACAGGGGAAGAGCGAAAAGCACCAAGGCATAAACGTAATCCTTGGTGATGAATGGGGTTAAGGCTAGAGAGAGTAGCAGGAGATGCCGCTGAATAGATCTGGTCACCATAATCAAGTTTCGATAAAATAAGGGTGGAATGTAGGTGAAGGAGGGTTCGACGATCAGCTCCCCACGAAAGATGAGCAAGGGTTTTAAGAAGGTTCAGCCGGCTGTGACAAGTTGCCTTCAGAGAGGTAATGTGAGGTTTCCAGGATAACCTACGATCAAAGAGGAGGCCCAGAAACTTGACTGTATCACGTTCAGGGATACGGGAGCCATAGAGGTACAAAGGATGATCGGAGATGACAGAGCGTCTAGTGAAAGTGATTTGGTGGGTTTTAGTGCTGGAAAATTTAAACCCATGCGTGGTGGCCCAATTGGAAACACGGTCGACTGCATGCTGGAGAGAAACTGTAAGGAGGTGACAGTCAGCGCCTGCACAGGCAATAGCGAAGTCATCAACATAGAGTGATGACCAAATATTTGATGGAAGACTAGAGGCCAAATCATTAATAGCAAGGAGAAAAAGTGTTGTGCTCAGAACACATCCCTGGTGGACACCTTCAGCTTGGATAAAGTCCGGGGAGAGCACATTATTAACCCGAACACGGAAATGCCTGTCAGTTAAAAAGTTCTTAAGGAAGGATGGTAGATTGCCTCGAAGGCCTAAGGAGTGGGCTTGGGCTAAAATATTGTACCTCCAAGTTGTGTCATATGCCTTCTCAAGGTCAAAAAATATGGCAATAACTGAGTGGTTATTCGCAAAGGCATTACGAACATACGTATCCAAGCGCAGTAAGGGGTCTATGGTAGAACGTCCCTTACGAAAGCCATATTGACGAGTGGAGAGACTGTTGTGTGTCTCTAAATACCACACTAAACGTCTATTTACTAGACGTTCCATTACTTTGCAAACTGCACTGGTAAGAGCAATGGGACGATAGTGGGAGGTTTCATGTCCCGTAGTGCCTGGTTTGCGGAAAGGGAGAACAATGGCGGATTTCCACAGCTGTGGAAGAACTCCTTGTGACCAAATAAGATTGTAAAGGCGTAATAGGACTGCAAGGGCTGACTGATGTAAATGTTGTAGCATACGAATATGAATGTCGTCGGGCCCAGCTGCCGATGATCGACAAGCTGAGAGTGTTGCCTCCAGTTCTTGAAGTGTAAAAGGCACATTATACTGTTCTTCTCTGAGAGAAGAAAAGTCCAAGGGTGCTAACTCTCTGGCAGACTTTGAGGAAAGAAATGAGGGGCATAGATGGAGTCCCTGAGAAATATGGACCAGATGATTGCCAATTTCATTGGCAACATCTAGTGGGTTTGCTATATCAACACCGGCAACCCGCAGAACAGGAGCCGGGTCAGGAGAATATTTACCACTCAGTTTTCGTACTTTTTTCCAGACTGCACTCATAGAGGAAGCAGAGGTGATGGTGGAGACATAATCTCGCCAGCAAGTGCGTTTAGCGTCACGGATGACACGGCGAGTGATCGCACGTTTCTGTTTAAAATCAAGGAGTCGCTCTGTGGTTCTATTGTACCGGTACCTGCCCCATGCAGCGCGTTTCAAACGTACTGCACGAGCACAAGCAGGAGACCACCAAGGCACGCATTTCTGAGAATGCCTGCCCGAAGTTTGGGGTATAGAATGAGAAGCTGCGGTGAAAACGGAGGACGAGAAGAGGTGTAAAAGCTCATCGATGGAGGACGAAGAAGGAACCTCTTTAAAAACAGTCAGGTGTGAGTAAAGGTTCCAATTTGCCCGATTAAATTGCCAGCGTGGGGTGCGAAGAGGTGGCGAATATGAAGGGGAAGTAAGAATGATTGGGAAATGATCACTGTCATGCAAGTCCGGGAGAACAGACCAAGTGAAGTCTAATGCGGCGGAGGAAGAGCAAACTGAGAGATCGATGCAAGAGAGAGTATGAGTCCGAGGATCAAAATCGGTGTGAGTACCTGTATTTAAAACATGGAGGGGGTGGGTGGCAAGAAAAGCCTCTAACTGAATTCCACGGGAATCACAGTGAGACCCCCCCCAGAGGAAATGGTGGGCATTAAAATCACCAAGTAACAGAATCGGTGGCGGTAATGACGAAACAAGGAAGGCAAAATCCGGAATAGATAATGCCCGAGAAGGAGAGAGATATAAAGAACAGAGCGTATACCACCTATGTAAGTGGATACGGGCTGCTGTGTAATGCAGCGAAGTATGAACAAATAGCTGATGGTACGGAATATCAGTGCGGAGAAGAAGGGCACTTTCATTAAAGGTCCCATCAGGAAAAGGATCTGAAGAATACAATAAATTATAGCCTGAGATGTGAGAAATAACAGCAGAGTGTAATTTTGGTTCCTGTAAGCAAACACCAACAGGGGCAAACTGGGAGAGTAACATCTGAAGCTCACCCCGATTACCCCTGAGGCCGCGTATATTCCACTGTAAAAAGGCCATGATTGGCAATGATAAAGATACTTGAAATCCGCAGGTAAGGGTTCCTACGGACTAGAAGGGTTAGAAAAGTCCTCATGCGGAGGCAGTGGAAAATGTTCAAGCAGCGAAGGAACGGTGCGCTGTGAAGAAAGGAGTTGCGCAGATGGAGCAGAGGAGAGAGAAAGAGCGGAAGGTGGATCAGTGTCCATTGATGGTTTGGTCTCTGCAATATATTCAGAGATTGCTTCAAGTGTTTCGGAATTCAGAGATGTCGTATGGGAGACAATATTGGGAATGGTAGGGGGAGGATGAGTAAAGATTGGAACTGTATTGGACTGTACCAAGGTAGGGGGGGGCGAAAGGGTGGAGGGAACTGGAGAAGCGTGGCAGGGGACAGAAGAGACAGGAACCTGGGAGGTGGCAGAAGAGGAAGAAACTTGGGAGGGAACAGGGGAGGAAGGTACATTACGAGGAGGAGGGTGAACCTCTGCATTTGTAACTGAGCCAGTGAGAGGGGAAGAACTAGGGACAGAGACAGGGAGGGTAAAATGAGGAGGTGGAAGATGGGTAGGAGGTGTTACCGGACCTTTTTTTGACTTTTGAGAAGTAGAGGGACGATTGGGAAGAGGTGTCGTACGAGGTCTCGTCGATACTGAGGCTTGTAAGAGAGAACTCGAAGAAGCGAGATTAGACTGAGGCGTTGAAGTAGGGA
This sequence comes from Cherax quadricarinatus, assembly GCF_038502225.1. Taxonomy (NCBI): domain Eukaryota; kingdom Metazoa; phylum Arthropoda; class Malacostraca; order Decapoda; family Parastacidae; genus Cherax; species Cherax quadricarinatus. Next base: position 8,522,234 of record NC_091339.1, read on the forward strand.
CGTCTGAGCCGAGGACAGCAAAAGGATTAGATACAGGAGTGATTATGGGAGAGGTAACCACAGAGGTGGGTGTAGAAGATGGGATACCAGAAGTGGGGGGACGTTTTGAAACACGGGAATAAGAAACACGTGGGAGTCTCCCTTGGAGGCGGAGATGAGAAACTGCCATGGCATAAGGGAGACCTTCTGTCTCTTTGAGGTAACGGATTTCCCGCTCGTTTAAATAGACCTGACAACGGCGAGAGTACGAAGGGTGAGCCTCATGACAGTTAAGGCAAGAGGGAGATCGATTGCAAGACGTATTAGAATGGTCATCGGCACCACAGACTGGGCATTCGGCGATAGATCTGCAATATTTCGCTGGATGGCCAAATCGCCAGCAATTTCTACACTGTTGTGGTGTAGGGATCACCTTTCGAACTTGTAACCGATGTCCTGCTATATAAACTGAGGATGGGAGTTCTCGGCTGTCAAAAGTTAAACGAGCCACATTGCTAGGGTATCGTCTCCGCCCACGGGCAGGAAGAACGTAAGTGTCTACCTTGAGGATTGGGAGATCTTGGAGTTCCAGCTGTTCTAGAATGTCAGTGCCACATGTCTGGAAATTTTGTTGAACTATGGTATGGGGCAGAATGACGGTACCACTACAAGAATTGAGGGAATGATGTTTTTCAAGGGTGACAGGAACAGTATCTATATGGGAAAGACGAGAGAGCTCACGAGCCTGGGTAGCATTCTGTACGGTAATGATGCGCGTACCGCTCTTAAGAGCATGAAAAGAAATATCTTTACCAACATGGCGTAGGAGTGCCTTGCCAATACTATGGTCAGAAAGATAGGCAGTAGAGGAAGTTGGTCGTAAAGTGAAGAATTTAGTCCACTGTTCAGTCTGAAACTGAGCGTGGAAAGGTAGTGAAGGACGTGTCGATCGTTTCTGAGAAGAACGAGAAGGTGAAGGTGGAGAAGTATCATCAGCAGGTAATTGTCGTTGACGTTTAGGCGTGGGACCAGAGTTGGTCCGACGTGGAACGGGTCGGCGATTTGAAAATTGCCGCACCGTAGAGGGAGAGGCCGGAAGCATAGTCAGAGGAGAGCGAAGGTCTGATAAATCGAAGGAGTCAGTCGAGGCCTCAGTACCTGAAGCGGGTGAGGAAACAGCACCGGCAATAGGTACAGAGGCATGAGGAATGTCTGAAGAGTGGTCCAAAGACGAGGCGGGGTCAGAACGGGGTGCGGTATCAAGAAGGGGCCCGGGGGTACCAGGTTCATGGACTAGGGCTGCCATGGTTAGGTTACTTCTTTCTTTTTGTTTTTAAGAAAAAAAAAGAAAGAAGAAAAGAAAATAAAAATAAAAAAAAGAAAAAAAAAGGGGGGACCGGGGAGGGATAGGTCCTAGGAGGAATGAAAGGGCCAGAAATCTCCCTCCGCGCCCAAGAGGACCTCAGCACCGCAAGTAGCGCAGATGCAGCATGGAACCCGTGCCATACCCTACCCATCATGCTAGTAAACTAACAATCCGGGATAGCAACCTCACATCTGCCGAGCTACCTCGGTGGACAAAAGAGAGGGCGGCCGGATATCCGCCACAAAGCATACCTCCTTCGGCCACCACCCCCGGAATCCGAAAGGTGGCTTCCAGAGATACACTCGTCGCCCGAAAGACACCCAAAGCTGTCCGTGATACCGGAGAGGGATCGGGACATCCCCAGGCGATCCAGATTCCAGGGCAAACTACGCCACCGCTAAGAACCTCAACGGAATGGGATGGACCCCGGTATCCTTTCTCCTACCTAGGAACTAGTGCGCCTGTGGGAGAAATCCCAAAGGACAAAAAGAGGAAGGGCAAAAGGGAGGAGTGGGGAGGAGGAGGAGGAAAGGAAAAAGGGGAGGATGGGGAGGATGGGATAGGGGAGGGGAGATTGGGGGGTAATTAGGTTCGGTCTGAGGAAGAAGACCGATAGGTCTAATTCCTCAGACCAAGAGCCTCTTCACCACGCCAAGGAGCCCCCCTTGAAGAGGAGTGGGCAGTCCAACAGAATGTGGCTGACTGATAATGGAACTTGGCAATTCTCACAGAGAGGAGCAGGGCGCCTCTCCATGAGATATCCATGAGTAAGACAAGTATGGCCAATGCGAAGACGGGAGAGAGTAGTCTCCCAACCTCGACACTGGTGATACGAAGACGGCCAGTAACCTATACTCGGTTTAATAGATTGAAGTTTGTTGCCGAGCATAGTAGACCAACGTTGTTGCCAACGGGTGTGAAGTTGGGAAGATATTGCAGCAAAATAGTCCGTAAATGGAATACCTCTACATGAAACTGGTAGGTCATGTACTGCTGACCGCGCAGCAGTGTCTGCCTGTTCATTGCCCTGTACGTCAACATGACCAGGGACCCAACAAAAAACAATATCTTTATGCTTGGTAAAGATGCGGCGTAGCCAAAGTTGGATACGGAGGACTAAGGGGTGAGGTGTATCAAATTTCTGTATAGCCTGTAAAGCACTAAGAGAGTCTGAGACAACCACAAATGATGACACAGGCATAGATGCAATACGGATAAGTGCTGTAAGGATGGCATACAATTCAGCAGTAAAAATACTAGCCGAAGATAGTAAATGCCCTTGTACGACGCTGTCCAGAAACACTGCTGCGAATCCTACGCCGTCAGAAGACTTAGAGCCATCTGTGTACACAGCAATGGCATGAGAATGAGAGTGGTCAAGAAAAAGAGAGCGGGAAGCGACCGTAGACAGTTGGGCTTTCGAGCAAGGGAGAGAGAAAGAACAGACTCGAACAGCTGGAACTTCCCAGGGGGGTAGGGAAAAGTGAGATGCTACATGTACATAGAAAGGTGGTAATTGAAGAGAAGACAAGAGTGAATGAAGGCGAAGAGAGAAGGGATGGAATAAACAGGGGCGGCGAACAAATAAAGAATGTCTACTAATATCAGTGACCATTTTATAAATGGAAGGATTGCGGAGATCATGAAAGCGTACATAGTAGCAAAGGCAATGGGCATCACGGCGATCGGATAAGGATGGAACGTTCGCTTCTGCATAGAGGCTCTCGACAGGGAAAGAGCGAAAAGCACCAAGGCATAAACGTAATCCTTGGTGATGAATGGGGTTAAGGCTAGAGAGAGTAGCAGGAGATGCCGCTGAATAGATCTGGTCACCATAATCAAGTTTCGATAAGATAAGGGTGGAATGTAGGTGAAGGAGGGTTCAACGATCAGCTCCCCATGAAAGATGAGCAAGGGTTTTAAGAAGATTCAGCCGGCTGTGGCAAGTTGCCTTCAGAGAGGTAATGTGAGGTTTCCAGGATAACCTATGATCAAAAAGGAGGCCCAGAAACTTGACTGTATCACGTTCAGGGATATGGGAGCCATAGAGGTACAAAGGATGATCGGAGATGACAGAGCATCTAGTGAAAGTAATTTGGTGGGTTTTAGTGCTGGAAAATTTAAACCCACGTGTGGTGGTCCAATTGGAAACACGGTCCACTGCATGCTGGAGAGAAACTGTAATAAGGTGACAGTCAGCGCCTGCACAGGCAATAGCAAAGTCATCAACATAGAGTGATGACCAAATATTTGATGGAAGACTAGAGACCAAATCATTAATAGCAAGGAGAAAAAGTGTTGTGCTCAGAACACATCCCTGGGGGACACTTTCAGCTTGGATAAAGTCCGGGGAGAGCACATTATTAACCCGAACACGGAAATGCCTGTCAGCTAAAAAGTTCTTAAGGAAGGATGGTAGATTGCCTCGAAGGCCAAAGGAGTGGGCTTGGGCTAAAATATTATACCTCCAAGTTGTGTCATATGCCTTCTCAAGGTCAAAAAATATGGCAATAACTGAGTGGTTATTTGCAAAGGCATTACGAACATACGTATCCAAGCGTAGTAAGGGGTCTATGGTAGAACGTCCCTTACGAAAGCCATATTGACGAGTGGAGAGACTGTTGTGTGTCTCTAAATACCACACTAAATGTCTATTTACTAGGCGTTCCATCACTTTGCAAACTGCACTGGTAAGAGCAATGGGACGATAGTGGGAGGTTTCATGTCCCGTAGTGCCTGGTTTGCGGAAAGGGAGAACAATGGCGGATTTCCACAGCTGTGGAAGAACTCCTTGTGACCAAATAAGATTGTAAAGGCGTAATAGGACTGCAAGGGCTGACTGATGTAAATGTTGTAGCATACGAATATGAATGTCGTCGGGCCCAGCTGCCGATGATCGGCAAGCTGAGAGTGTCGCCTCCAGTTCTTGAAGTGTAAAAGGCACATTATACTGTTCTTCTCTGAGAGGAAAAAAGTCCAAGGATGCTAACTCTCTGGCAGACTTTGAGGAAAGAAATGAGGGGCATAGATGGAGTCCCTGAGAAATACGGACCAGATGATTGCCAATTTCATTGGCAACATCTAGTGGGTTTGCTATATCAACACCGGCAACCCGCAGAACAGGAGCCGGGTCAGGAGAACATTTACCACTCAGTTTTCGTACTTTTTTCCAGACTGCACTCATAGAGGAAGCACAGGTGATGGTGGAGACATAATCTCGCCAGCAAGTGCGTTTAGCGTCACGGATGACACAGCGAGCGATCGCACGCTTCTGCTTAAAATCAAGAAGTCTCTCCGTGGTTCTATTGTACCGGTACCTGCCCCATGCAGCGCATTTCAAACGTACTGCACAAGCACAAGCAGGAGACCACCAAGGCACGCCTTTCTGAGAATGCCTGCCCGAAGTTTGGAGTATAGAATGAGAAGCTGTGGTTAAAATGGATGACGAGAAGAGGTGTAAAAGCTCATCGATGGAGGACGAAGAAGGAACCTCTCTAAAAACAGTTAGGTGTGAGTAAAGGTTCCAATTTGCCTGATCAAATTGCCAGCGTGGGATGCGAAGAGGTGGTGAATATGAAGGGGAAGTAAGAATGATTGGGAAATGATTGCTGTCATGTAAGTCCGGAAGAACAGACCAAGTGAAGTCTAAAGCGGCGGAGGAAGAGCAGACTGAGAGATCGATGCAAGAGAGAGTGTGAGTCCGAGGATCAAAATGGGTGTGAGTACCTGTATTTAAAACATGGAGGGGGTGGGTGGCAAGAAAAGCCTCTTAACTGAATGCCATGGGAATCACAGTGAGACTCCCCAGAGGAAATGGTGGGCATTAAAATCACCAAGTAACAGAATCGGTGGTGGTAATGACAAAACAAGAAAGGCAATATCCGGAATAGATAATGCCCGAGAAGGAGAGAGATATAAAGAACAGAGCGTATACCACCTATGCAAGTGGATACGGGCTGCTGTGTAATGCAGCGAAGTACAAACAAATAGCTGATGGTACGGAATATCAGTGCGTAGAAGAAGGGCACTTTCATTAAAGGTCCCATCAGGAAAAGGATCTGAAGAATACAATAAATTATAGCCTGAGATGGGAGAGATAACAGCAGAGTGTAATTTTGGTTCCTGTAAGCAAACACCAACAGGGGAAAACTGGGAGAGTAACATCTGAAGCTCACCCCGATTACCCCTGAGGCCGCGTATGTTCCACTGTAAACAGGCCATGATTGGCAATGATAAAGATACCTGAAATCCGCAGGTAAGGGTTCCTATGGACTAGAGGGGTTAGAAAAGTCCACATGCGGAGGCAGTGGAAAACGTTCAAGCAGCGAAGGAACGGTGCGCTGTGAAGAAAGGAGTTGCGCAGATGGAGTAGAGGAGAGAGAAGGAGCGGAGGGTGGATCAGTGTCCATTGATGGTTTGGTCTCTGCAATATATTCAGAGATTGCTTCAAGTGTTTCAGAATTCAGAGACGTCGTATGGGAGACAATATTGGAAATGGTAGGGGGAGGATGAGTAAAGATTGGAACTGTAATGGACTGTACCAAGGTAGGGGGGGGACGGAAGGGTGGAGGGAACTGGAGAAGCGTGGAAGGGGACAGAAGAGGCAGAAACCTAGGAGGTGGCAGAAGAGGAAGAAACTTGGGAGGGAACAGGGGAGGAAGGTACAGTACGAGGAGGAGGGTGAACCTCTACACTTGTAACAGAGCCAGTGAGAGGGGGAGAACCAGGTACAGAGACAGGGAAGGGAAAATGAGGAGGTGGAAGATGGGTAGGAGGTGTTAACGGACCTTTTTTTGACTTTTGAGAAGTAGAGGGACGATTGGGAGGAGGTGTCACACGAGATCTCGTCGCTACTGAGGCTTGTGAGAGAGAACACGAAGAAGCAAGATCAGACTGAGACGTTGAAGTAGGGACGTCTGAGCCGAGGACAGCAAAAGAATTAGCTACAGGAGTGACTATGGGAGAGGTAACCACAGAGGTGGGTGCAGAAGATGGGATACCAGAAGTGGGGTGACGTTTTGAAACACGGGAATAAGAAACACGAGGTAGTCTCCCTTGGAGGCGGAGATGAGAAACTGCCATGGCATAAGGGAGACCTTCTGCCTCTTTGAGGTAACGGATTTCCCGCTCGTTTAAGTAGACTTGACAACGGCGAGAGTACGAAGGGTGAGCCTCATGACAATTAATTCTCTCTTTGTTTATGATATCTAAAGGTAATTGTTAGAAACGATTAAACTCAGTGAACATGGTATGTCGATGGTAATACTATGGCTGTGTTCTGCAGTGTAGGTAGCTGGTAGGTGTAGCCCAGAGGGACTACATACGTGTACCTACATCTACTGGCTACCTACACTGACTTCCTACAAATAAATACTACTCACCAGGCTCTGGTGGCCTGGTGGTTAACGCTCTCGCTTCACACGGTGAGGGCCTGGGTTCGATTCCCAGCCAGAGTAGATTATTATTATTATAATCAAAAAGAAGCGCTAAGCCACAAGGACTATACAGCGCTGCAGGGCAGGAAGGAAGTGAGGGCATCAGGTGGCAAAAGGGAGATGGATGAGCAACAGGTTACGGATAACAGCGGGGCAGTGGATGGTGAAAGGGTAAAGGGCAGCAAGAGACTGAACCAGAAAGGGCTGAGGGGAGTGCGAAAAGTATCATCAGAGTTTGTGGAGTAAATCAGTCGTTGTCAAGAAGTCAATGAGAGAGTCAGGATTAAAGGAGGGTCCATCAGCAAGAAGGGAAGGTAAAGAGAGAGTAGTAGAACGAAGACGACGTTGGAGGTAAATTCTGCGTGCTCGTTGATAGAGAGGGCAGTCTAACAGAATGTGGCTAATCGATACTGGAACTTGACACTGCTCACAGAGAGGAACAGGGTGCCTCTCCATGAGATACCCATGAGTAAGACGAGTGTGGCCAATGCGAAGGCGGGAGAGAGTGGTCTCCCAACTTCGGCACTGATGACAAGAAGACGGCCAGTAACCTATGCTCGGTTTAATAGAATGAAGTTTGTTACCGAGCAGAGTTGACCAACGTTGTTGCCAACGGGTGCGAAGGTGGGTAGCTATTGCAGCAAAATAGTCCAGAAATGGAACACCTCGATAGGAAATTGGTAGGTCATATACTGCTGACCGCGCAGCAGTGTCTGCCTGTTCATTGCCCTGTACGTCGACATGACCAGGGACCCAACAAAAAACAATATCTTTATGTTTGGTAGAGATACGGCGTAGCCAAAGTTGGATACGGAGAACTAGGGGATGAGATGTATCAAATTTTCGTATAGCCTGTAGAGCACTAAGGGAGTCTGAGACTACTACAAATGATGACACAGGCATAGATGCGATACGAATAAGTGCTGCAAGAATGGCATACAGTTCAGCAGTAAAAATGCTAGCTGAAGATAGTAAATGCCCTCGTACGACGCTGTCCGGAAACACTGCTGCGAATCCGACGCCGTCTGAAGACTTAGAGCCATCTGTGTACACAGCGGTGGCATGAGAATGGGAGTGGAAGTGATCAAGAAAAAGAGAGCGGGAAGCCACCGTAGGCAGTTGAGCTTTCGAGCAAGGGAGTGAGAAAGAACAGACCCGAACAGCTGGAACTTCCCAGGGGGGTAGGGAAAAGTGAGATGCTACATGAACATATAAAGGTGGTAACTGAAGGGAAGACAAGAGTGAATGTAGGCGAAGAGAAAAGGGACGGAGCAAACAGGGGCGGCGAACGAATAAAGAATGTCTACTAATATCGGTGACCATTCTATAAATGGAAGGATTGTGTAGATCGTGAGAGCGTACATAGTAACGAAGGCAATGGGCATCACGGCGATCAGACAAGGATGGAACATTTGCTTCTGTATAGAGGCTCTCAACAGGGGAAGAGCGAAAAGCACCAAGGCACAAACGTAAGCCTTGGTGATGGATAGAGTTAAGGCTAGAGAGAGTAGCAGGAGAGGCCGCGGAATAAATCTGGTCACCATAATCGAGTTTCGATAAAACGAGGGCTGAATGTAGGCGAAGCAGAGTTCGACGATCAGCTCCCCAGGAAAGATGAGCAAGGGTTTTAAGAAGGTTTAGCCGGCTGTGACAAGTTGCCTTCAGAGAGGTAATGTGAGGTTTTCAGGTTAACCGACGGTCAAAGAGAAGGCCTAGAAACCTGACTGTATCACGTTCGGGGATACGGGAGCCATAGAGATACAAAGGATGATCGGAGATAACAGAGCGTCTAGTGAAAGTAATTTGGTGAGTTTTGGTACTTGAAAATTTAAACCCATGTGTGGTGGCCCAAGTGGAAACACGGTCGACTGCATGCTGGAGAGAAACTGCAATAAGGTGACAGTCAGCGCCTGCACAAGCAATAGCGAAGTCATCAACATAGAGTGATGACCAAATATTGGGTGGAAGAACAGAGGCCAAATCATTTATAGCAAGGAGAAAAAGTGTTGTGCTTAGAACACATCCCTGAGGGACACCTTCAGCTTGGACGAAGTCCGGGGAAAGAACATTATTGACTCGAACACGGAAATGTCTGTCAGTTAAAAAGTTCTTAAGGAAGGATGGTAGATTGCCTCGGAGGCCTAAGGAATGGGCCTGGGCCAAAATATTATACCTCCAAGTTGTGTCATATGCCTTCTCAAGGTCAAAAAATATGGCAATAACTGAGTGATTATTCGCAAAGGCATTACGAACATACGTATCCAAGGGTAGTAAGGGGTCTATGGTAGAACGACCCTTACAAAAGCCATATTGACTAGCGGAGAGACTGTTGCGAGTCTCTAAATACCACATTAAACGTCGATTTACGAGGCGTTCCATCACTTTGCAAACTGCACTTGTAAGAGCGATGGGGCGATAGTGGGAGGCATCATGTCCTGTAGTACCCGGTTTGCGGAAAGGGAGAACAATGGCAGATTTCCACAGCTGGGGAAGAACTCCTTGTGCCCAAATAAGATTGAAGAGGTGTAAGAGGACTACAAGGGCTGACCGATGTAAATGTTGTAACATACGAATATGAATGTCATCAGGCCCAACTGCCGATGATCGGCAAGCTGAGAGCGTTGCCTCCAGTTCTTGAAGTGTAAAAGGCACATTATACTGTTCTTCTCCGAGAGAAGAAAAGTCCAAGGGTACTAACTCTCTGGCAGACTTTGAGGAAAGAAACGAGGGGCATAGATGGAGCCCTCGGGAAATACGGACCAGATGTGTGCCAAGTTCAATGGCAACGTCGAGAGGGTTTGCTATATCAACACCAGTGACCCGTAGAACAGGAGCCGGGTCAGGAGAGTATTTACCACTCAATTTCCTCACTTTTTTCCAGACTGCACTCATAGAAGAAGCAGAGGTGATGGTGGAAACATAGTCTCGCCAACAAGTGCGTTTAGCTTCACGGATGACACGGCGAGCGATCGCACGCTTCTGCTTAAAATCAACAAGTCTCTCAGCGGTTCTATTGTACCGGTACCTGCCCCATGCAGCACGTTTCAAACGTACTGCACGAGCACAAGCAGGAGACCACCAAGGCACGCACTTCTGAGAATGCCTGCCTGAGGTTTGGGGTATAGAATGAGAAGCTGCGGTATAAACTGATGTCGAGAAGATGTGTAGGAGCTCATCAATGGAGGATGAAGAAGGAACCTCACTAAAAGCAGTGAGGTGTGAGTAAAGATCCCAATTTGCCCGATCAAATTGCCAGCGAGGGCTACGGAAAGGTGGTGAATAGGAAGGAGAAGTAAGAATGATCGGAAAATGATCGCTGTCATGTAAGTCTGGTAGAACAGACCAGGTGAAGTCTAGTGCAGTGGAGGAAGAGCAGACTGATAGATCGATGCAAGAGAGAGTATGAGTACGAGGATCAAAATGGGTGGGAGTACCCGTATTTAAAACATGGAGGGGGTGAGAGGCAAGAAAAGCCTCCAACTGAATGCCACGTGAGTCACAATGAGACCCCCCCCAGAGGAAATGGTGGGCATTAAAATCACCAAGTAACAGAAGTGGTGGTGGTAAGGATGAAACAAGAAAGGCAAAGTCTGGGATAGAAAATGCTCGAGAAGGAGAGAGATATAAAGAACATATTGTAAACCACTTATTCAAGTGGATACGGGCTGCAGTGTAATGCAGCGAGGTATGGACAAATAGTTGACAGTACGGAACATCATTGCGTAGAAGAAGGGCACTTTCATTAAAGGTCCCATCTGAGAAAGGATCCGAAGAATACAATAAATTATAGCCTGAGATAGGTTGGAAAACAGCCGAGTGTAATTTTGGTTCTTGTAAGCAAGCACCAACAGGGGAAAACCTGGAAAGCAACATCTGAAGCTCACCCCGATTACCCCTGAGGCCGCGGACATTCCACTGTAAATAGGCCATGATTGGCGATGAAGAAAATTTCAGGAATCTGTAGGTAAAGGCACCTACGGACTAGAGGGGTTAGAAAAGTCAACGTGTGGTGGCATTGGAAGATGTTCAAGTAGCGAAGGAACGGAGCGTTGCGAAGAATGGGGTTGTGAAGATGGAGGAGAGGGAAGAGAAGGAACAGGAAGTGAATCAGTGTCCATTGAAGGTTTAGTCTCTGCAATATATTCTGAAATGGCTTCAAGTGTTTCTGAATTCAAAGATGTATGGGAGACCATATTGGAGATAGGAGGAGGAGGGTGAGTAAAGATTGGGACAGTAATGGACTGTACCAAAGTAGAGGGGGAGGGAAAAGTGTAAGGGACTGGAGATGAAGTGTGGGGGGGGGCAGAAGAGGCAGAAACCTGGGAGGTGACAGAAGAGGGAGAAACTTGGGAGGGGACGGGGGTGGAAGGCATAGTACGAGGAGGAGGGTGAATCTCCACACTTGTAATAGAGCCAGAGAGAGGGGAAGAACTAGGTACAGAGACTGGAAAGGTAAAGTGTGGAGGCGGAAGAAGGGAAGGAAGGGGCAAAGAAGATTTGAGCAATGTGGATTTTTTGGACTTCTGAGTAGAGGGGCGATTGGTATTAGGTGTCGTACGAGGTCTTGTCGATACTGGGGCTTGTGAGGAAGGACGCGAAGATGTGAGAACAGACTGAGTTGTAGTCGGGACGTCAGAGCCAAGGACAGCAAAAGGAGTAGATGCCGTAGTGGCTATGGGAGGGGTAACAACAGAGGAGGCTGCAGAAGATGGGACCCCAGAAGTGGGGGGACGTTTGGAAACACGAGAATAAGAAACACGGGGTAGTCTCCCTTGGAGGCGGAGATGAGTAACTGCCATAGCATAAGGGAGACCTTCTGCCTCTTTGAGGCAACGGATTTCACGTTCATTTAAGTAGACCTGGCAACGGCGGGAGTACGAAGGGTGAGCTTCATTACAATTAAGGCAAGATGGAGGTTGACTGCAAAATGTATTAGAATGGTCGTCGGCACCACAGACTGGGCATTCGGCCATAGATCTGCAATATTTCGCTGGGTGACCAAAACGCCAGCAATTTCTACATTGTTGCGGTGTAGGTATCACCTTTCGAACTTGTAACCGATGTCCCGCGACATATACAGAGGACGGGAGTTCTCGGCTGTCAAAAGTTAAACGAGCCACATTGCAAGGGTAACGTCTCCGCCCCCGGGCAGGAAGGACATAAGTGTCCACTTTGAGGATTGGGAGATCCTGGAGTTCCAGCTGTTCAAAAATGTCATTGCCACATGACTGGAAATTCTGTTGGACTATGGTATGGGGCAGAATGACAGTACCACTACAAGAATTGAGAGAAAGATGTTTTTCAATAGTGATAGGAGTAGTATCGATATTCGAAAGGAGAGAAAGATCATGAGCTTGGGTAGCATTCTGGACAGTGACGATGCGCGTACCGCTCTTGAGAGCGTGAAATGAAATATCTCTGCCAACATGACGCAGGAGCGCTTTGGCAATACTATGGTCAGAAAGGTAGGCAGAAGAAGAAGTTGGTCTTAAAGTAAAGAATTTAGTCCATTGTGTGGTCCGAAACTGAGCGTGGAGAGGGAGTGCTTGACGTGTCGGTCGTTTCCGAGTAGAATGGGAAGGTAACGACGGAGCATCATCAGGAGATTGACGTTGGCGTTTAGGAGTAGGACCGGAGTTGGTCCGGCATGAAATGGGTGGGCGATTCGAAAATTGCCGTACCGTAGAGGGAGAAGCCGGAAGCATAGTCAAAGGAGAGCGGAGTTCAGACAAATCGAAGGAGTCAGTCGAAGCCCCGGTACCTGAAGCGGGTGAGGAAACAGCACCAGCAAGAGGTACAGGGGCATCAGGAGTGTCCGAAGAGTGGTCTAAACACAAGGCAGGGTCAGAATGGGGTGCGGTATCAAGAAGGGGCCCGGGGGTAGTGGTTTCATGGACTAGGGCTGCCATGGTTAGGTTACTCCTTTGCTTTTTGTTTTTAAGAAAAAAAAAGAAAGAAGAAAAGAAAATAAAAATAAAAAAAAGAATAAAAAAAGGGGGGAGCGGGGAGGAATAGTTCCCAGGAGGAATGAAAGGGCCGGAAATCTCCCTCCGCGCCCAAGAGGACTCGACACCGCTAGTAGCGCAGATGCAGCATGGAACCCGTGCCATACCCTACCCTTCATGCCAGTAAACCAGCAATCCGGGATAGCAACCTCACATCTGCCGAGCTACCTCGGTGGACAAAAGAGAGGGCGGCCGGATATCCGCCACAAAGCATACCTCCTTCAGCCACCACCCCCGGAATCCGAAAGGTGGCTTCCAGAGATACACCCGTCGCCCAAAAGACACCCAAAGCTACTCCGGGATACCGGAGAGGGATCGGGACATCCCTAGGCAATCCAGATTCCACGGCAAACTACGCCACCGCCAAGAAACCTCAACGGAATGGGATGGACCCCGGTGTCCTTTCCCCTACCTAGGAACTAGCGCGCCTGTGGGAGAAATCACGAAGGCTAAAAAGAGGAAGGGCAAAAGGGAGGGGTGAGGAGGAGGAGGAGGAATGGAAAAAGGGGAGGATGGGGAGGATGGGATAGGGGAGGGGAGAATGGGGGGTAATTAGGTTCGGTCTGAGGAAGACCGACAGGGCTAATTCCTCAGACCAAGAGCCTCTTCACCACGCCAAGGAGCCCCCCTTGAAGAGGCCAGCCAGAGTAGAAACATTGGATGTGTTTCTTTCCACCTGTTGTCTATGTTCCCCATCAGTAAAATGGGTACCTGGGTGTTAGTCGACTGGTGTGGGTCACATCCTGGGACACTGACCTAAGGAGGCCTGGTCACAGACCGGGCCGCGGGGGCGTTGACCCCCGGAACTCTCTCCAGGTAAACTCCAGGTAAACCTCTCGCCCTACATTAAGACTACAAATATTTTAAGGTAAGTAATGAATGTACTAACCACTCAAGAGCTGCAACACTATAGTTATTACCTATAAAATTTATTTTTTGTTAATATTTTTGAGTGTCTGAAATGAATTAATTGGATTTACATTATTTCTTATGGGAAATATTACTTTGGTTTTCAGCCATTTCAGATTTAGGCCAACCTTCTGGAACGGATTAATTATGAAAACCGGGGCTCTACTGTAATTGCAATAGACAGGGATTCGTTCTCAGATTTTACCAAGTCAGTAAGTAATGTATAGGTACACATAAGAGTTAAATAAATTATCATATATATCAGCACATGTAGATTACCTAGGATAACCCTAAAAAATCAAAGTGACTTATTTCCTCATTATTTTTTCTCAATTAGTTTTTTACCAGATGCATTCATACTTTGTGGTTATTCTTTTTATGCATGAATGAAGGCCTCACATTTTTTTTTTTAAGATTGGTCAAGAACTGTAGTTTTATTGTGTCTCATGTCCCACCATTACTGTACAAGCGAGCGGCCCATGTCCTTTCGCATGCTATTTCATTACTTTTTAACAAGTCAATAGAGACTAGCACCTTCCCGAAACTACTCAAGATGGCAAGGGTTACACCAATACATAAAGGTGGTGACCCTACAGACTTAAACAACTATAGGCCAATATCTAACTTACCATTGCTATCCAAAATCTTTGAGAAACTCGTGCACGGGAGACTGTATTCATTTATAACGGCTCAAAACATACTCAACCCCTGCCAGTTTGGATTCAGGAAAAATAAAAGCACTAATGATGCAATCATAAAAATGCTAGATCTGCTTTACACAGCATTGGAAAATAAGGAATATCCACTAGGAATTTTTATTGACCTAAGAAAAGCTTTTGACACAGTAGACCACGACATCCTACTCCACAAACTTGATCACTACGGTATAAGAGGCCATGCGCTTGCTTATTTCAAATATTACATTACTAATAGGTATCAGTACGTCACCATTAAAGACACAGCATCAGCAACACGGCCACTTGATACTTGAGTTCCGCAGGGAAGTGTCCTTGGTCCCCTGCTCTTCCTCATATACATCAATGACCTTCCAAACATATCCCAACACCTGAAACCCATTCTCTTTGCTGATGACACGACTTATGTCATTTCTCACCCTAATCTTGCCACCCTCAACACCATTGTGAATGAGGAGCTGATTAAAATATCGACTTGGATGACAGCCAATAAACTTACGCTTAACACTGACAAAACCTACTATATTATGTTTGGTAGCAGAGCAGGAGATGCACAAATTAACATTAAGACTGACAACACTCTAATTACCAGAAATAATGGGGGAAAATTCCTAGGCTTATACCTTGACAACAACCTGAATTTCAGCACCCATATCCAGCATATAGCCAAAAAAGTATCCAAAACGGTTGGGATCCTTTCCAAGATACGATACTACGTGCCACAAAATGCCCTTCTCACACTATACCACTCACTTATTTATCCATACCTCACCTATGCTATTTGTGCTTGGGGATCAGCTGCAGCAACACACCTAAAGCCAATAATAACCCAACAAAAAGCTGCAGTAAGAATAATCACTAAATCCCATCCCTGGCAACACCCCCCGCCCCACTCTTCATAGATCTAAACTTACTCCCAGTTCAGTACATCCACACTTACTACTGTGCAATCTACATCTACAGGGCCTTAAACTCTAATATCAACCTTGACCTAAAACGCTTTCTTGATAGTTGTGACAGAACCCACAGGCATAACACCAGACACAAACATCTCTACGACATTCCCCGTGTCCGACTAAACCTTTACAAAAATTCAATGTATGTCAAAGGCCCTAAAATCTGGAATACCCTACCTGAGAACTCTAGAACTGCAGACACATTCATCACCTTCAAAACTACCATTAGAAAACATCTTATCTCCCTGATACACCCCGTCAACTAACTACACGAATACCACCTGGTGGTTCACACTTACACTCACTCACTCATTTGACCATACACAGAAATATTAATCTCAGTCTTAAAATAATGAATCCTGTGATACTCCAATACTGAAACTATGTACTGTGCCAAATTATTATTATTATTATAATCAAAAAGAAGCGCTAAGCCACAAGGGCTAGTACTGTGCCAAAACAAAAGCATTCATATTGCTAAACTCACAAACTAGTATTTAGTCACTTAGCCATAATACCAACTTACCTCATAATTTGTAATATTTTACAATTAAGAATAAAACTAAGTATGCCCGAAATGCCTAGCCATGCTAAGCGTTCTAGAGGTACACTCTGTAATCACAATTTTACTACATGTAAACCAAACAATAACCAAATTTCTGTAAACTCAGCATTGTAATCCTTATAGAGAATAAACTTTGAATTGAATGAATTGTTGGTGTAGGAGAGGAGGGGTGTTGGTGAGGTGTAGTGGTGGGTGGGTAGCCTGGGAGCCATGGTAGGAGGCCCCTGCTCCAGCTGAGGGGAAGAACAAGGAAAGGGGAGTTTGGCTGATACCCCAGGAGGGTGGTCTGTCCTGGACTGGTAGCAGTGTCACTCACTGCCTCTCCTCATACACTTGCTTCCTTCACTCACTGCTTTCTTCACTCACTTCTTCCTCCACTCACTGCCTCCTCCTCCACTCACTGCCTCCTCCTCCACTCACTGCCTCCCTCCCTCAATGCCACCTTATCTCACTGTCTCCCCCAGTGTTAGTAAGAACAGAGGAGGACACTGGTTCATGTCTCCTGGACATGTTTAGTGGGTGAGGCAAATGACATGATACAACACAATACATTAGTTAAGTGATATTTAATGTAATATTGGTTAAATATGAAATGGTACTGTAATGAGTGATTGCATCAAGTGAAAACACACAGAGACCATTGTCTCCAATCGCATGAGTGAATTTTTATGGCATGAAGCGAGTTCCTGGTAGCAATAAGGCTGCCACCTATGAGTGATATTACACATAGTGAATCCACATAAAGCGAAGGGAACATTTGTAGACATTGTACTCATGTAGGATGGATAAAAGTGTCTTCTTTAAAGATGGGTAGCTATTGAGGTTGTAGTGTCTTCTTTGAAAATGGGTAGCTGTTGCAGTTGAGTGTCTTCTTTGAAGATGGGTAGCTGTTGCAGTTGCAGTGTCTCCTTTGAAGCTGGGTGGCTGCTGCAGTTGCAGTGTCTTCTTTGAAGATGGGTAGCTGTTGCAGTTACAATGTCTTCTTTGAAGATGGGTAACTGTTGCAGGTGTAGTGTCTTCTTTGAAGATGGGTAGCTGTTGCAGTTGTTCTTGAAAATAATACCTGTGGAATTAGTAAATAAACAAATGAAAGGCAGAAGAATGACCTCAACAGCAAGTATTAAGGTCAGCATGTCTGAAAGCAATAGCAGGCTCATCATCTACAATTTGCAATTTTCTAGAGTTTTCTGCTCAAATAGCATCATTAATTTGCACTACATGTGTCCCATCATGCCAAAAATAGCAAGTGACACTTGGGCCAGTTGCTGTCAAGATCACTTGGCTAGCACAATAATCGCACAGCACACCTGAAGCTTTAATGGTCTGAAGGGTAAACAATTATGACCAGGTGCATGGGCCATACACCTCATGTAGAGGTAACAGAACCCATTGTGGAGACTTCTTATGAATATAATAAGGTCAATAAGCATCACGTACAGGATCTGAAGCAGCAGTACTGTCACTGTCTTAATTGTAGACCAAGGAAAAAGGTGTCAGGTATAACAAAGATGCTTGTAAATTTCTTTTTTATGAGTTAGGAGAAACCAGAGCCCAAGTGAGGGACAAAACAGAGGAATGAATAATAATACTCAATATTGTACCTGGCAAATTTCTTGCCTTCTAACTTTAGCATATATCCTCAGTTACCAAGAAACATAAATAGTTTATATATATCACTGTAGAAGACACAGGAATATTTGATAACAGTTCGTACTCCATATAGTGTTGTTCATCACTACATCATATTATAACACACTACATCTTTGTTACCTTCATACTCATTCTCACTGCTATTTCTTATTTGTAACAACCAAGCACAAATACTGAAGAATTATAATTACAGTCTCTCCTCACTTAACAATGGAGTTCCATTCTTAAGACCACGTTGGTAAACGAATTCGTTGCTAAGCAAGGAGCATAGTATAAAGGTAGTGGGTTTGTGTCAACCATCTTTGATATTGTTTTAATGTCACCGTTGCACCATTCATAACATTTTTAGTACATTTTAAATGTTTATACAGTATATTTTTATTAACACATCGGCTGATTCCCACAAATGCAGGTTGGCCCAAAAAATAAAAACTTTCATCATCATTCACTCCATCACTGTTTTGCCAGAGGGGTGCTTTACACTACAGTTATAAAACTGCAACATTAACACCCCTCCTTACAATATACAGTAGTGTACTGTATATCATAATAAACAGAGTAGAGGAGATCAGCTCTAATATACATTATTTAGGTATACATACTGGTCAGAGAGCCCATTTTAAGTCCGAGTCATTGGTAAACGAATACGTTGCTAAGTGAGGAGAGGCTGTATTACTAAATGATTTGAAGTAGAGTTAAGACATCCTTCTATCTTGACTATAATGCTAATGATTAAGACATCCTTCTATCTCGACTCTATAATGCTAATGAAACTGGTCTGGTTGGCAATATTACTTTCTCACACTCTAGTCTATCAGCATGAGGAAAAGCCACCAGGCCATAGGCTCAGCAAAGGCCATTCAGTAAAACCACTTCTCAGTATTATGCCGTAGTAATGCTAAGGGTATGCATTGTTTGAAGCTCGTAGTCACTGGTAAATCAGCACCGCCATGGTCTTTAAAGGATTGATACTGCTAGAGCTTTACAGCTCCTCTGAATCAGATTAAATTATTCTGGGTCACCATTAGACCACATGGGAAATTGTACACCTGTAAGCTCATCTATCCACAAGAAAAGGTAACAAAAATTATTGTACTGTACTTTTAGTTAATTTTTTCAGGTACAGCTGTATTGTACAGTACTGTGGTGTAATACTGTACTGTACACTAGTTTATTCCAGCAGACAAAGTCTGTTTTATTGGGCATTTGCTTGTATCTGATAGCCAAGCAATTAAGTGGAAACCTTCAATATAATGGGTTTTTGTTAAAGGAGACATCCCCTTCCCCTCATTATTCCATTTTATGAAGGGTTCACTGTACTGTACACTACAAGGTATGAAAAAGTATTGTTGTCAGTCCAAGCTTTAATTGGCACAGTATTTCCTCTCCAATTGTTTTGAAACAAGTGATGTATTAATTTAAATAATTTGTGAAAATTTGTAATTCATTGCAAAACTGGGCCTTAAAACATGGTTTTAATAATGTGTGCACTGCCATCATTGCTGTTATGATAAACCTTATCCTTAGTTTGCCACAGCATCATAGTCAGAATTATTTAATGGCCATTACAATTTTTTAAGGCTTGCAAGCAGTGGAGGCAACTGTAGTTATTGGCCTATAACTTTTAAGGCTTAATTGTTGTTATGTAGCAATACAATGGATATCTTGCTTGACACCATTTAGGCTGCTGATGATACTGCAGCCTCAATTAGTTACCATACCACCACAAAAAAAATGATAAAAATTAATTATCAAGTATACAGCCTAGCTGAGGGTATATTATATAATGTCTCTCATGACTGCTCTGGATGAACACCAAGATATACACTGCAGATGCTGCACCCCTCTCTCATCACACGACTGTTGGTGATACCAGACCATATTTAATAGTCCAGGTCAACGTTCATCTCACGGGAAAAGTATTTTTTACACTTTTCTTACACAAGAACATAAGAAAGTAACACTGCAGTAGGCCTATGGCCCATGCTAGGCAGGTCTTACAGGTTTAACTGTAAGAGAAAACTTTTATTAACATTTAGAAATTATCAATTCACCACCATGAATTTCTGGCTTAACAGGGTCAGGATACAGAGATTCAACTGTATTTGCATTCAGTATAAAAAATGGGGTTACAAAGAAGTTACTAATATACTACTAAGGAACACAGCTTGAATTGTTATAAAGCAAAGGCATTTATCATCATGAACAGATGAAAGATTTAACTAAATTTAACAGTTTGTTAGGTTTAAAGCCTATCAAATAAATAAATGAGGGCCAGTAAGGCTGCACCTCAACTGTACACCACCACTCAAGAATATTTTAATTCCTACGAAAATGATGAAAGCACTCTTGGTGTACATATGCTAAAAACATAAGTAAACACAAACAGCAACATTTGGTGACTTTTATGGCTGACCAAAGTAAGAAGTGACTATGGATGAAATCTACAAGAATGCAGTGTGTGAAAGACTTTCAATATCAAACACATGGAGACTTATCTTATGCATTTGAAACTCGATACCCATTAGCTCTGCTAATGTATTTGATAAAATTATAGCCATGTATTTAAAGGTATAATTTAGATGTGATCTTCTACAGCTATTTTGCAGTTCCAGGCTCAAGTTGTGATGTACTACTAAAATATAAAGAGTTCAGAACTTCTACAAGTTCCCAACATACATCTAGATGAAAGGAGGATCAAGAAAGGCATTATCTTCATCATTTGTTGATTAACTACAGTCTATAATTATAAATATACATTCCAGTGACTGATATATTTCACCAGATTATGTATGCACCCCAAAAATTTCTCAGATTCTCCATACAATGATATGGTTCTCTCCTGAATGAACTTTCAAACATATATGTTATTTCTCTCAAAGGAGTATGGTTGAGTAAGTAGTTTTAACAGTTTAATGGGAACCGATAGTTCCTCGCTGAGAAAACTGTCGGTTCATATTTCAATCCTAGCTAATTTCTAGAGTATATCCAGACACCTGTCAACTCTGTGTAAAAATCCAGCATTTTTACAAATATTCAGCCAAATGAGAGAGATTCATCGTTCTGTTACACAGAATATGGTAGGGATTCCAGACCTAAATATGATTGACTTATAAATACTGCTCTGCTCTCAATTTTTATTTCTCTTCTGAATGAAGTCTCATATGTTTTAGTAAATTTGAATTTTGTGAAAATTCCTTTAGACACTCAGAACACTGGAAAGGTTTCTCCCCTGTATGAACTCTCTTATGTTGTTCTAAAGCCGACTTATGAGAAAAGGTTTTATAGCACACCGAGCACTGATATGGTTTCTCTCCAGTATGAACTCTCATATGTTTTACTAAAACTGATTTATCTGAGAAGTCTCTTTGACACTCTGAACACTGATATGGTTTCTCTCCTGTATGAACTCTCATATGCTTTACTAGAGCTGATTTGTGTGAAAATTCTCTTAGACATTCCGGGCAATGATAGGGTTTCTCTCTTGTATGGACTCTTAGATGCTGTACTAGATGGGAATTTTGTGAAAAGCCTTTTTGACATTCTGGACACTGATATGGTTTCTCTCCAGTATGAACTCTTATATGTTTTATGAGAGCTGATTTATGTGAAAAGTCTTTTAGACACATTGAACAATGATGAGGTTTCTCTCCTGTGTGAACTCTCATATGCTGTATTAGATGTGAATTTTGTGAAAAGACTTTTAGACATTCTGAACACTGATAGGGTTTCTCTCCAGTATGAATTCTTGTATGTTTAACTAGATCTGATTTGTGTGAGAAGTCCTTTAAGCACACGGAACATAAATATTGCTTCTTATCTGTTTGGACATCTGCGTGCTTTTCTATAGCCGATTTATTTTTATAGGTTTTTAGGCACACTGAAGACTCATCTGGTTTCCTTTCTTCATGAAGTAATAAATGCTCTTCTAGCTTTAGTTTATCTGAAAACTCTTTCAGACAATCTGAACACTGATATGGTTGCTTTCCTTTATGAATTTGTAAATGTTGTACCAAATCTGTTTTATTGGAAAGAATGGTCTTACACAATGAACACTGATAGGGTTTCTTTCCTGCAGCAATAAACGAATCACTGGGCGAGAAATGCCTCTGGAACCGTAGCAGCGAGGTCATATTCCTGCATAAACTCTTGTATGTTTCACCAGGGCTGGTTTATTTTAAAATTCTTTACAGAGAACAATGATAGTGACACTCTCCCATAAGAAGTAGATTTAACTTATCTTTAAAGTATCTTGTGACAAACTTAAATAATTTCTCGACTCAGGTTTCATATATTTTACATTAAACCCTCGATATAACGGACCTTGGTATAACGGACTTGTAAAATTATGGGTAAAATCTACTAGTTAAATTGTAATTTTAACTTGTTTATTTTCAATGTTTATAGCAGTATATCTGTAAACTGTGTGAACACTACTATATTAGGTATACAATGGAGTACCTTATTGCACTTTTTTACTATTTTTTAACATTTTGATGTAATGGACACCCCTATTAGTCCGTTATATCGAGGGTTTACTGTACTTTTTTTAAACACAATGAATACCTGTGTGCCATATCATGAAACATCGTGTTTTACCCTAAGAGTATCAGAGAAAAAGCCACTTAAAACTCTGTCAATTCAAATATAGCTTTTCTTATTTATTTTTGCACAAACACTGAAACTTTTGTCTTCTATATCAATGATTTCCTTATCATTATAGATTTTTATGTATTTCTTTTACTTTCATAAATTATTTGAAATATCTGAATGCTTGTTAATTATGCTCGAACTACACCAAGGCCAGACAGTGTGTAACCAACACATGAGAAAAACTACTTGATATATCCAAGTGGAAGCAGGTTGCAAGAAATGTGTCTGTAACAACTCAGGAGTGGCTGAGCTACTTCATTGGAGGATTTCCTAGAGTGTGATGCTCCTGCTTCTTCCTGAAGTTGTTATGCTGTATCTGGAAAGTTGTATAAGATAAACATATTTCCCATCAAGAGCCAAAATCCTTCAACATATTTTTTTCTACATTATTTAACTATTTTTTTTTTTTTGACAAATGTCTCCCTACCTCAAACTGGATTTTTGGAAAAAATGGAAATTATAATTTTGCTGCATGAAGTAGCTGGGTATGTCAAATTTATTGTCTTAGGATTAACTTTCATAGTCACTTCATAATCTTTATGCGAAAGGCACTTACAATACTGATTTTATATTTTCTATATGAACTCCTTTCTAAAATATCTGGGTTCTTTAGCCCATACGTGAATTTATGTTTTATTCCATCATTAAAATAAATTTGTATAATAAATGTTAAAGAAATAAAATCCCTCAAATATTCTGTCTCCACGAAAGACTGAAGCAATTTCTTAAGTGTTTGAAGTAAATACTTCTAAGATTTTGACACAACACTGAGACTGATGTTTCTATTACCCTATATTATATAATCTGTGTTTAAGACAAAAAGCAAAACTGGTGTTAGAAATAAGCATGTAAATGCACACTTGTGCATACACTCTTATGCACACAAAAGCATGTAAGCAATTACAAAAGCATGTAAGCAATTACAAAAGGAAGCATGCACACATACACACAAAAACACAGGAGCCAAGTCTCAACCCTGCAAACACAAATTGATTACAAACTCACTAACTCACTCTCATACACACACATGCTCATACATGCACACATTATATTTTTTTTTATTATTATTTTTATTATCACACTCGCCGATTCCCACCAAGGCAGGGTGGCCCAAAAAAGAAAAACTTTCACCATCATTCACTCCATCACTGTCTTGCCAGAAGGGTGCTTTACACTACAGTTTTTAAACTGCAACATTAACACCCCTCCTTCAGAGTGCAGGCACTGTACTTCCCATCTCCAGGACACAAGTCCGGCCTGCCGGTTTCCCTGAACCCCTTCATAAATGTTACTTTGCTCACACTCCAACAGCAAGTCAAGTATTAAAAACTATATATGTATATGTATGTATGTATGTATATATATATATATATATATATATATTTGAGGTGGTTCGGACATGTAGAGAGAATGGAGCGAAACAGAATGACTTCAAGAGTGTATCAGTCTGTAGTGGAAGGAAGGTGGGGTAGGGGTCGGCCTAGGAAAGGTTGGAGGGAGGGGGTAAAGGAGGTTTTGTGTGCGAGAGGCTTGGACTTCCAGCAGGCGTGCGTGAGCGTGTTTGATAGGAGTGAATGGAGACGAATGGTTTTTAATACTTGACGTGCTGTTGGAGTGTGAGCAAAGTCACATTTATGAAGGGGTTCAGGGAAACCGGCAGGCTGGACTTGAGTCCTGGAGATGGGAAGTACAGTGCCTGTACTCTGAAGGAGGGGTGTTAATGTTGCAGTTTAAAAACTGTAGTGTAAAGCACCCTTCTGGCAAGACAGTGATGGAGTGAATGATGGTGAAAGTTTTTCTTTTTCGGGCCACCCTGCCTTGGTCGGAATCGGCCAGTGTGATAATAAAAAAAAAAAAAAAAAAAATATATATAAATATATATATATATATATATATATATATACATATATGCATATATATATATATATGTGGAGAAATTTTCTCCAGGAGGGGGGTATCAGCCCCCTTCAGCCCCCTTCAGCCCTTTCAGCCCTGAGGGGCCACTAGAAGGGGCGAGCGTCTTGTTTACTGCTAGAGTGAGTAATTGATCACAGATGCCGTATGCGTGGTCAAATGACCTCTGCTCCTTGCAGTCCAGTGTTGCAAAGTGTATTTTTATAAGAGACAGTGCATCTCTTACTTTAGCAGGACAATTAAGGAAAATCCTACTCCCACTTTATTACCATAGTAAAGATAGTGTACATTGTTGTTTATGATTAAGACAGCAAGAAACAAACATTCTGCTTTGCTTCATCAAGGAGGTGACAAGGATGCAAGGTACTAGGTCAGCGTTTTTTTTGTGCTGGGGGCAGAGACGTCATGGAGCGCTGTGGCGTCTGGCCAGATTACTTTTGACTCTGGAGAGAGTCACACTGACGCCAGGATAACCAGCAAAGAACACTGATCTGTGCGTTAGTGTGAACAAAGTGTCTCTAACACAAACACTTAGAGAAGTGTGATCAGCTTCTCTTGTGATACATTGTGAACAATAAAGACGAATCTTGTGGAACATAGTGTACCAGTGTGCGTTTCCTAGACAATGGAAGACGTGGACATCCAAGGACACTTCAGCTTCTATCAAGTCACCGATATCTGTCGAAGGTGTTGAGAACACCATAGCTCACGTTACAAAGAGCAAGGTATGTTACGAATTTCTTGTAGATCGGGGGATTGCGCAATTCTTGAGTCACAAGGAGTTTGTAATCAACCTATAATCGGCAGTAAGGTGTGGACTTTTGAGTCCAAACAAGTAAGTATTCATCAGCCATCATCGAATGAAATATGCTGACATAACACCCCCTAGGGGTAATTTATACTTACAAATTGTATCTCTTGACAGCCCACTGTTGTGATGGTTTCGACAGCTTCTAGACCTCGTCTGCAGGGGCGGCTGTGTAGACGATTTGCTGTCATTTATCAGCTAAGTGTTCATTATATATATATATAATAAACACGGCAGGTAAGGCCAAAAATCTCAACAATATATATATATATATATATATATATATATATATATATATATATACACACGCACACACACACAGTGGACCCTCACCTAACGTTGGCATCACATAACGTTAAATCCGCCTAGCGATACATTTTAATGCAAAAATTTTGCCTCCCCTAGCGCTAAAAAACTCGCTCAACGCAATTCGTCCGAGACACGTCCATGTGCAGCCTGAGCCAGCCTCACTTGTTCCGCCGGTGGCATTGTTTACAAGCCAGCCTCCGCAGTCAAACACAAGCATACAATCGGAACATTTCGTATTATTACAGCGTTTTTAGTAATTTCACCTGCAAAATAAGTGACCATGGGCCCCAAGAAAGCTTCTAGTGCCAACCCTACAGGAATAAGGGTGAGAATTACTATGGATATGAAGAAAGAGATCACTGCTAAGTATGAAAGTGGAGTGCCTATCTCCGAGCTGGCCAGGTTGTATAGTAAACCCCAATCAACCATCGCTACTATTGTGGCCAAGAAAACGGCAATCAAGGAAGCTGTTCTTGTCAAAGGTGCAACTTTGTTTTCGAAACAGAGATCGCAAGTGATAGAAGATGTTGAGAGACTGTTATTGGTGTGGATAAACAAAAAACAGATAGCAGGAGATAGCATCTCTCAAGCGATCATAAGTGAAAAGGCTAGGAAGTTGCATGAGGATTTAATTAGAAAAATGCCTGCAACTAGTGATGATGTGAGTGAATTTAAGGCCAGCAAAGGTTGGTTTGAGAGATTTAAGAAGCGTAGTGGCATACATAGTGTGATAAGGCACGGTGAGGCTGCCAGTTCGGACCACAAAGCAGCTGAAAAATATGTGCATGAATTTAAGGAGTACATAGACAGTGAAGGACTGAAACCTGAACAAGTGTTTAATTGTGACAAAACAGGCCTGTTTTGGAAGAAAATGCCAAGCAGGACCTACATTACTCATGAGGAAAAGGCACTCCCAGGACATAAGCCTATGAAAGACAGGCTTACTCTGTTAATGTGTGTCAATGCTAGTGGTAATTGCAAAGTGAAGCCTTTATTGGTGTATCACTCTGAAACTCCCAGAGCGTTCAGGCAAAAGAATATCCTCAAGGCTAATTTGTGTGTGCTGTTGAGGGCAAACAGTAAGGTATGGGTCACTAGGGACTTTTTCTATGACTGGTTACACCATGCATTTGCCCCCACTGTGAAAAATTACCTAATTGAAAAGAAATTAGATCTTAAGTGTTAGACAATGCGCCTGGTCATCCTACAGACTTGGCAGAGCGACTTTGTGGGGACATGAGCTTCATTAAGGTCAAGTTTTTGCCTCCTAATACCACTCCTCTCCTGCAGCCCATGGACCAGCAGGTTATTGCAAACTTCAAAAAACTGTACACAAAAGCTCTGTTTGAAAGGTGCTTTGTAGTGATCTCAGAAACTCAACTGACTCTAAGAGAGTTTTGGAGAGATCACTTTAATATCCTCAGTTGTGTAAACCTTATAGGTAAGGCTTGGGAGGGAGTGACTAAGAGGACCTTGAACTCTGCTTGGAAGAAACTGTGGCCAGAATGTGTAGACCAAAGGGATTTTGAAGGGTTTCAGGCTAACCCTGAGAGGAGTATGCCAGTTGAGGAATCCATTGTGGCAGTGGGAAAGTCCTTGGTGTTGGAGGTTAGTGGGGATGATGTGGAAGAGTTGGTGGAGGAGGACAATGAAGAACTAACCACTGATGAGCTGCTAGATCAACTTCAACAGCAAGAGGCCAGACCTGAGGAAACTGGTTTGGAGGAGGGGAGAGAGAAATTGAAGAAGTTGCCTACTACAATGATTAAGGAAATCTGTGCAATGTGGCTGAAAGTGCAAACCTTTATGGATGAAAATCTCCCTCACACAGCTATTGCAAGCCGTGCTGGTGACTATTACACTGACAATGTTGTGAAACACTTTAGGGAAGTCATAAAGGAACGAGAGGTATAGGCCACTATGGACAGATATGTTGTGCGACAGAAGTCCAGTGACTCTGAAGCTGGTCCTAGTGGCATTAAAAGAAGAAGGGAAGTAACCCCAGAAAAGGACTTGACACCTCAAGTCTTAATGGAAGGGGATTCCCCTTCTAAACACTAATACTCTCTCCTCCTCCCATCCCATCAATCATCACCAGATCTTCAATAAAGGTAAGTGTCATGTCATTGTGCATGCCTTTTTCAGTTTGTGTGTATTAAAATTAATATTTCATGTGGTAAAAAATTTTTTTTTCATACTTTGGGGTGTCTTGCACAGATTAATTTGATTTCCATTATTTCTTATGGGGAAAATTCATTCGCATAACGATAATTTCACATAACAATGAGCTCTCAGGAACGGATTAATATCGTTATGCGGGGGTCCACTGTATATATATACAGTATATAATATAATATATATATACATGTATATATATATATATATATATATAGGTAGTAGGTTGGTAGACAGCAACCACCCAGGGAAGTACTACCGTCCTGCCAGATGACTGTGAAACAGAAACCTGTAACTGTTTTGCATGATGGTAGGATTGCTGGTTTCTTTTTCTGTCTCATAAACACGCTAGATAACAGGGATATCTTGCTACTCCTACTTACACTTTGGTCACACTTCACAGACATGTACATGCATATATATATACATACATCTAGGTTTTTCTCCTTTTTCTAAATAGCTCTTGTTCCTCTTTATTTCTTCTATTGTCCATGGGGAAGTGGAAAAGAATCTTTCCTCCGTAAGCCATGCGTGTCGTATGAGGCGACTAAAATGCCGGGAGCAATGGGCTAGTAACCCCTTCTCCTGTAGACATTTACTAAAAAAGAGAAGAAGAAAAACTTTATAAAACTGGGATGCTTAAATGTGCGTGGATGTAGTGCGGATGACAAGAAACAGATGATTGCTGATGTTATGAATGAAAATAAGTTGGATGTCCTGGCCCTAAGCGAAACAAAGCTGAAGGGGGTAGGGGAGTTTCGGTGGGGGGAAATAAATGGGATTAAATCTGGAGTATCTGAGAGAGTTAGAGCAAAGGAAGGGGTAGCAGTAATGTTGAATGATCAGTTATGGAAGGAGAAAAGAGAATATGAATGTGTAAATTCAAGAATTATGTGGATTAAAGTAAAGGTTGGACGCGAGAAGTGGGTCATAATAAGCGTGTATGCACCTGGAGAAGAGAGGAATGCAGAGGAGAGAGAGAGATTTTGGGAGATGTTAAGTGAATGTATAGGAGCTTTTGAACCAAGTGAGAGAGTAATTGTGGTAGGGGACCTGAATGCTAAAGTAGGAGAAACTTTTAGAGAGGGTGTGGTAGGTAAGTTTGGGGTGCCAGGTGTAAATGATAATGGGAGCCCTTTGATTGAACTTTGTATAGAAAGGGGTTTAGTTATAGGTAATACATATTTTAAAAAAAAGAGGATAAATAAGTATACAAGATATGATGTAGGGCGAAATGACAGTAGTTTGTTGGATTATGTATTGGTAGATAAAAGACTGTTGAGTAGACTTCAGGATGTACATGTTTATAGAGGGGCCACAGATATATCAGATCACTTTCTAGTTGTAGCTACACTGAGAGTAAAAGGTAGATGGGATACAAGGAGAATAGAAGCATCAGGGAAGAGAGAGGTGAAGGTTTATAAACTAAAAGAGGAGGCAGTTAGGGTAAGATATAAACAGCTATTGGAGGATAGATGGGCTAATGAGAGCATAGGCAATGGGGTCGAGGAGGTATGGGGTAGGTTTAAAAATGTAGTGTTAGAGTGTTCAGCAGAAGTTTGTGGTTACAGGAAAGTGGGTGCGGGAGGGAAGAGGAGCGATTGGTGGAATGATGATGTGAAGAGAGAAGTAAGGGAGAAAAAGTTAGCTTATGAGAAGTTTTTACAAAGTAGAAGTGATGCAAGGAGGGAAGAGTATATGGAGAAAAAGAGAGAGGTTAAGAGAGTGGTGAAGCAGTGTAAAAAGAGAGCAAATGAGAGAGTGGGTGAGATGTTATCAACAAATTTTGTTGAAAATAAGAAAAAGTTTTGGAGTGAGATTAACAAGTTAAGAAAGCCTAGAGAACAAATGGATTTGTCAGTTAAAAATAGGAGAGGAGAGTTATTAAATGGAGAGTTAAAGGTATTGGGAAGATGGAGGGAATATTTTTAGGAATTGTTAAATGTTGATGAAGATAGGGAAGCTGTGATTTCGTGTATAGGGCAAGGAGGAATAACATCTTGTAGGAGTGAGGAAGAGCCAGTTGTGAGTGTGGGGGAAGTTCGTGAGGCAGTAGGTAAAATAAAAGGGGGTAAGGCAGCTGGGATTGATGGGATAAAGATAGAAATGTTAAAAGCAGGTGGGGATGTAGTTTTGGAGTGGTTGGTGCAATTATTTAATAAATGTATGGAAGAGGGTAAGGTACCTAGGGATTGGCAGAGAGCATGCATAGTTCCTTTGTATAAAGGCAAAGGGGATAAAAGAGAGTGCAAAAATTATAGGGGGATAAGTCTGTTGAGTATACCTGGTAAAGTGTATGGTAGAGTTATTATTGAAAGAATTAAGAGTAAGACAGAGAATAGGATAGCAGATGAACAAGGAGGCTTTAGGAAAGGTAGGGGGTGTGTGGACCAGGTGTTTACAGTGAAATATATAAGTGAACAGTATTTAGATAAGGCTAAAGAGGTCTTTTTGGCATTTATGGATTTGGAAAAGGCGTATGACAGGGTGGATAGGGGGGCAATGTGGCAGATGTTGCAGGTGTATGGTGTAGGAGGTAGGTTACTGAAAGCAGTGAAGAGTTTTTACGAGGATAGTGAGGCTCAAGTTAGAGTATGTAGGAAAGAGGGAAATTATTTCCCAGTAAAAGTAGGCCTTAGACAAGGATGTGTGATGTCACCGTGGTTGTTTAATATATTTATAGATGGGGTTGTAAGAGAAGTAAATACGAGGGTCTTGGCAAGAGGCGTGGAGTTAAAAGATAAAGAATCACACATAAAGTGGGAGTTGTCACAGTTGCTCTTTGCTGATGACACTGTGCTCTTGGGAGCTTCTGAAGAGAAGTTGCAGAGATTGGTGGAT
The DNA here is from genome assembly GCF_038502225.1 of Cherax quadricarinatus. Taxonomy (NCBI): domain Eukaryota; kingdom Metazoa; phylum Arthropoda; class Malacostraca; order Decapoda; family Parastacidae; genus Cherax; species Cherax quadricarinatus. Next base: position 8,552,494 of record NC_091339.1, read on the forward strand.
GAATTTGGTAGTGTGTGCAAAAGAAGAAAATTGAAAGTGAATACAGGAAAGAGTAAGGTTATGAGGATAACAAAAAGATTAGGTGATGAAAGATTGGATATCAGATTGGAGGGAGAGAGTATGGAGGAGGTGAATGTATTCAGATATCTGGGAGTGGACGTGTCAGCGGATGGGTCTATGAAAGATGAGGTGAATCATAGAATTGATGAGGGGAAAAGGGTGAGTGGTGCACTTAGGAGCCTGTGGAGACAAAGAACTTTGTCCTTGGAGGCAAAGAGAGGAATGTATGAGAGTATAGTTTTACCAACGCTCTTATATGGGTGTGAAGCATGGGTGATGAATGTTGCAGCGAGGAGAAGGCTGGA
>NC_091339.1:8917858-8927858 GCF_038502225.1 Cherax quadricarinatus
AATTTATATTACAACGCTAAGGGAGTTTTCGATTATTAATGAGAAGTTTTTGCGCTGATTTACGTTCACTACATCGTACACGTCTTAAAACACTTTCCTGCAGGAACAGTACTTACTATATTCATGTTGATAAGTTGGTCCCAGCCTGCCTAAGGTTAGAGGAGGTCTCAACAGTGAAGGTCATCTCCTCCAGTCTTATACCCAGGACACTCCTCAGGGAGGGTGGAAGGGACGGAGTGTTGAGCTGTTGGGGGTGGGGAGAGAGCGGGGCCGATGGGGAGGAAGGTAATGGTAGGTGACTGAAGAGGAGGGGAGGTAGGAGGGAGAGAGATGAGAAGGGGAAGGGGGAAGAAAGGCGGGGAGGACAGAGAGTGGTGGTTTGCCAGAGAAGGAATGGAGGTTGTTGGAGGACAGACAGGGGTGATTTGGGGGGTTAGAGATGAAGAGAGGTTGTGGGAAGTTACGCAGTCAGTGCTAGTTGAAGCTGGATACGCAGGTACACGCATGCCAAAGGCGAAACAATTGGAGGAAAATATTATTATATTTTCGTTCTTTTCTAAAACCTGCTAAGGTTTCTATCCAGTCTGTTCTCATTACTTATATTAACAATATTAATATCGTTAATTCAGTTGCGCTTTACCTCCATCAATATTAACCTTAATATATGTACTGCACTTGTGTGAAAGAGACAGGAGAGGTGTGAGAGATCTCTCACTGCTACCAGAATGAACGGCAATAACCACATGGAGACCTGTCGGTTTCCTCATTAATAAGAATATTATACAAGACAATACGTGGGCAGTGATAAGTGATTTCTGGGCTGGGTGGTGGATCATGTCCTGCAAACTTCTGTGGTGATTAGTGGATCATGTCCCGCTAGTATTCCTGGGATGGAGAGTGGAGCATGTTCAAAGCATTCCTGGGGTGAATAGTGGATCAAGTGTCCAGTATTCATGAGGTGGATAGTAGATCAGGTTCCCATACACATCTGCACAGGTAGTGAAGAACCCTCATCGTCGGTGGAGAATCTATCCAGCTAAGCATATAACTGACAAAACTCTTGTAGTGTTGCAAGAGACCATCACTTAAAAGTTTCCTACTTGGGTAGAGGTGCACACTGGACGGTTAATTCGCTCCTGGAGGTTACATGGAGGTTATTCCGGGGATCAACGCCCCCGCGGCCTGGTCCATGACCAGGCCTCCCGATGGATCAGGGCCTGATCAACTAGGCTGTTACTGCTGGCCGCACGCAGTCCAACGTACGAGCCACAGAACTGTCATGCTGACGAATTAGACACTTGTGCAACACCTGGGTATGTTTACTGGGAAAACTTATTGTCAAACAATGACTTCCTCAGTCTAATACACAGAAGAATGGTTGAAGATCAAAAAGAATTTGAGGTAATCAGTCCCTCAGCCTGGAGTCGATGTGTTCAGTCCATCAATCTTTTCAACACTCACTCCTAAATACTATGCCACATTTTTTACTTCATGAATATAATTCACAATATTTTTTTCACTTACAGTTAAACTCAAAACTTCGATTATTATCGTATTCATAAATCTAGGAAGACTCTAGTCATCTTCCAAAGAGGAAAAAAAATATTAAAGCTAAAAAAGATTTCACTAATCAGATATATGGCAAAAATATAAAGAATAATATAGAAAGATTGAAACTAATAATCTTAGCATACATAACCTGATAAACATATTTATTGTTACATATAGAAATATCAGAGCAAGTAAAAGGTAATGTTATGAGATTATAATTCATTTTTTTTCAATGGGACTTTAAAGGAAGCTCACTTCACCCATATGAAATTCATTGATAATGCTGAGTGTAGAGAATAAATGAAAGCTGTAAGTGAAATCTGCCTTATAGCCTTACACTTTCTATACTATACAGAGATGCACATGGTGACAGAGATGCACATGGTGACAGAGATGCACATGGTGACAGAGATGCACATGGTGACAGAGATGCACATGGTGACAGAGATGCACATGGTAACAGAGATGCACATGGTAACAGAGATGCACATGGTAACAGAGATGCACATGGTAACAGAGATGCACATGGTGACAGAGATGCACATGGTAACAGAGATGCACATGGTAACAGAGATGCACATGGTAACAGGGATACACATGATAACAGGAATGTACATGGTAAGAGGGATACACATGGTAACAGATGCACATGGTAACAGATGCACATAACAGGAATACACATGGTAACAGAGATGCACATGGTAACAGGGATATACATGGTAACAGAGATACACATGTCAACAGAGATGCACATGGTAACAGGGATACACATGGTAACAGGAATGTACATGGTAACAGGGATACACATGATAACAGAGATGCACATGGTAACAGAGATGCACATGGTAACAGGGATACACATGGTAACAGAGATACACATGGTAACAGAGATGCACGTGGTAACAGGGATACACATGGTAACAGGAATGTACATGGTAACAGGGATACACATGATAACAGAGATGCACATGGTAACAGGAATACACACGGTAACAGGGATACACATGGTAACAGAGATGCACATGGTAACAGGGATACACATGGTAACAGAGATGCACATGGTAACAAGGATACAAATGGTAACAGGAATGTACATGGTAATAGGGATACACATGCTAACGGAGATACACATGGTAACACGGATACACACGGTAACAGAGATACACATGGTAACAGGGATACACAAGATAAGAGATACACATGGTAACAGGGATACAGATGGTAACAGAGATACACATGGTAACAGGAATACGCATAAGAGATACACATGGTAACAGGGGTACACATAAGAGATACACATGGTAACAGGGATACACATGGTAACAGGGATACACAAGATAAGAGATACACATGGTAACAGGGATACAGATGGTAACAGAGATACACATGGTAACAGGGGTACACATAAGAGATACACATGGTAACAGGGATACACATGCTAACGGAGATACACATGGTAACACGAATACACACGGTAACATGGATACACATGGTAACAGGGATACAGATGGTAACAAGGATACACATGATAAGAGATACACATGGTAACAGATATACACATGGTAACAGGTATACACATGGTAACAGGTATACACATGATAAGAGATACACATGGTAACAGGGATACAGATGGTAACAGAGATACACATGGTAACAGGGATACACATGATAAGAGATACACATGGTAACATGGATACACATGCTAACGGAGATACACATGGTAACAGGGATACACATGCTAACGGAGATACACATGGTAACACGGATACACACGGTAACAGGGATACACATGGTAACAGGGATTCACATGATAAGAGATACACATGGTAACAGGGATACACATGATAAAAGAGATACACATGGTAACATGGATACACATGGTAACAGATACACATGGTAACAGGGATACACATGGTAATAGATACACATGGTAACATGGATACAAATGCTAACAGATACACGTGGTAACACGGATACACACGGTAACAGGGATACACATGGTAACAAGGATACACATGGTAACAGGGATACACATGGCAACAGAGATACACATGGTAACAGGGATACACATAGTAAGAGATACACATGGTAATACTGATACAGATGGTAACAGAGATACACATGGTAACAGGGATACACATGGTAAGAGATATACATGGTAACAGGGATACACATGGTAACAGAGATACACATGGTAACAGGGATGCACATGGTAACAGGGATACACATGGTAACAGGGATATACATGGTAACAGGTATACACATGGTAACAGGGATACACATGGTAACAGGTATACACATGGTAACAGGGATACACATGGTAACAGGGATACACAGAGTGTAGTAAGATGTTTTATTGACAACGTAAATCAACTATGTAGGCGAAACGTTGTCGATAATGCACACTGCGTTCGTTTCTCATTAACATACACTGCGTACGTTGTCAGTAATACACACTGAAGCCAAGTTCTGAAGCAGAGGTCTGAAACAAAGTCCTGAAGCAAAGTCCTGAAGCAAAGTCCTGAAGCACAGAGCTGAAGCAAAGTCCTGAAACAGAGACCTAAAGCAGACCTGAAATATAGGTCTGAAGCAGAGACCTGAAGCAGAAACCTGAAATATAGGTCTGAAGAATAGACCTGAAGCAGAGACCTGAAGCAAAGTCCTTAAACAGTGGCTTGAAGCACAGACATGAAGCAGAGTTCTGTAACGTAGCTCTGAAGCATAGATCTCACGCAGAGACCTGAAGCCATGCCCTGAAACACTGACCTGAAGCAGAGACCTGAAGCAGAAACCTCAAGCAATGTCCTGAAACAGAGCCCTGAAGTAGAGACCTGAAGAAGTGTCCTGAAGCAGAGACCTGAATCAGCGTCCTGAAAAAAGACATCTGAAGCAGAGATCTAAAGCAGAGACCTGAAACAGACTTGAAGCAGAGACCTGAAACATACGCCTAAACATAAACCTCAAGTACAGACCTGAAACATAGGTCAGAAGAATAGACCTTAAGCAGAAACCTAAAGCAGAAACCTGAAGCAGAAACGTGAAGCAGAGACCTGAAAAAAAGATCTGAGATATGAAATCGACAGGTCTTGGTAGTGGTGTAAGGTGAGCTGGTCTTGGTAGTGGTGTAAGGTGGGTTGGTCTTGGTAGTGGTGTAAGGTGGGTTGGTCTTGGTAGTGGTGTAAGGTGGGTTGGTCTTGGTAGTGGTGTAAGGTGGGTTGGTCTTGGTAGTGGTGTAAGGTGGGCTGGTCTTGGTAGTGGTGTAAGGTGGGTTGGTCTTGGTAGTGGTGTAAGGTGGGTTGGTCTTGGTAGTGGTGTAAGGTGGGCTGGTCTTGGTAGTGGTGTAAGGTGGGCTGGTCTTGGTAGTGGTGTAAGGTGGGCTGGTCTTGGTAGTGGTGTAAGGTGGGCTGGTCTTGGTAGTGGTGTAAGGTGGGCTGGTCTTGGTAGTGGTGTAAGGTGGGTTGGTCTTGGTAGTGGTGTAAGATGGGTTGGTCTTGGTAGTGGTGCAAGGTGGGTTGGTCTTGGTAGTGGTGTAAGGTGGGTTGGTCTTGGTAGTGGTGTAAGGTGGGCTGGCCTTGGTAGTGGTGTAAGGTGGGCTGGTCTTGGTAGTGTAAGGTGGGTTGGTCTTGGTAGTGGTGTAAGGTGGGCTGGTCTTGGTGTGTAATAGTTGTAAGGTGGTCTTGGTAAGTGTAAGGTGGGTTGGTCTTGGTAGTGGTATAAGTAGTGAGCTGGTCTTGGTAGTGGTGTAAGGTGGGCTGGTCTTGGTAGTGGTGTAAGGTGGGCTGGTCTTGGTAGTGGTGTAAGGTGGGCTGGTCTTGGTAGTGGTGTAAGGTGGGCTGGTCTTGGTAGTGGTGTAAGGTGGGCTGGTCTTGGTAGTGGTGTAAGGTGGGCTGGTCTTGGTAGTGGTGTAAGGTGGGCTGGTCTTGGTAGTGGTGTAAGGTGGGCTGGTCTTGGTAGTGGTGTAAGGTGGGCTGGTCTTGGTAGTGGTGTAAGGTGGGCTGTTCTTGGTAGTGGTGTAAGGTGGTCTGGTCTTGGTAGTGGTGTAAGGTGGACTGGTCTTGGTAGTGGTGTAAGGTGGGTTCGTCTTGGCAGTGGTGTAAGGTGAGCTGGTCTTGGTAGTGGTGTAAGGTGGGCTAGTCTTGGTAGAGGTGTAAGGTGGGTTGGTCTTAGTAGTGGTGTAAGATGGGCTGGTCTTGGTAGTGGTGTAAGGTGGGCTGGTCTTGGTAGTGGTGTAAGGTGGGCTGGTCTTGGTAGTGGTGTAAGGTGGGCTGGTCTTGGTAGTGGTGTAAGGTGGGCTGGTCTTGGTAGTGGTGTAAGGTGGGCTGGTCTTGGTAGTGGTGTAAGGTGGGCTGGTCTTGGTAGTGGTGTAAGGTGGGCTGGTCTTGGTAGTGGTGTAAGGTGGGCTGGTCTTGGTAGTGGTGTAAGGTGGGCTGGTCTTGGTAGTGGTGTAAGGTGGGCTGTTCTTGGTAGTGGTGTAAGGTGGACTGGTCTTGGTAGTGGTGTAAGGTGGACTGGTCTTGGTAGTGGTGTAAGGTGGGTTGGTCTTGGCAGTGGTGTAAGGTGAGCTGGTCTTGGTAGTGGTGTAAGGTGGGCTAGTCTTGGTAGAGGTGTAAGGTGGGTTGGTCTTAGTAGTGGTGTAAGGTGGGCTGGTCTTGGTAGTGGTGTAAGGTGGGCTGGTCTTGGTAGTGGTGTAAGGTTGGCTGGTCTTGGTAGTGGTGTAAGGTGGGCTGGTCTTGGTAGTGGTGTAAGGTGGGCTGGTCTTGGTAGTGGTGTAAGGTGGGCTGGTCTTGGTGGTGGCGTAAGGTGGGCTGGCCTTGGTAGTGGCGTAAGGTGGGCTGGTCTTGGTAGTGGCGTAAGGTGGGCTGGTCTTGGTAGTGGCGTAAGGTGGGCTGGTCTTGGTAGTGGTGTAAGGTGGGCTGGTCTTGGTAGTGGTGTAAGGTGGGCTGGTCTTGGTAGTGGTGTAAGGTGGGCTGGTCTTGGTAGTGGTGTAAGGTGGGCTGGCCTTGGTAGTGGTGTAAGGTGGGCTGGTCTTGGTAGTGGTGTAAGGTGGGCTGGCCTTGGTAGTGGCGTAAGGTGGGCTGGTCTTGGTAGTGGTGTAAGGTGGGCTGGTCTTGGTAGTGGTGTAAGGTGGGCTGGCCTTGGTAGTGGCATAAGGTGGGCTGGTCTTGGTAGTGGTGCAAGCTGGGCTGGTCTTGGTAGTGGTGTAAGGTGGGTTGGTCTTGGTAGTGGTGTAAGGTGGGCTGGCCTTAGAAGTGGCGTAAGGTGGGCTGGTCTTGGTAGTGTAAGATGGGTTGGTCTTGGTAGTGGTGTAAGGTGGGCTGGTCTTGGTAGTGGTGTAAGGTGGGCTGGTCTTGGTAGTGGTGTAAGGTGGGCTGGTCTTGGTAGTGGTGTAAGGTGGGCTGGCCTTGGTAGTGGCGTAAGGTGGGCTGGTCTTGGTAGTGGTGTAAGGTGGGCTGGTCTTGGTAGTGGTGTAAGGTGGGCTGGTCCTGGTAGTGGTGTAAGGTGGGCTGGCCTTGGTAGTGGTGTAAGGTGGGCTGGTCTTGGTAGTGGTGTAAGGTGGGCTGGTCCTGGTAGTGGTGTAAGGTGGGCTGGCCTTGGTAGTGGTGTAAGGTGGGCTGGTCTTGGTAGTGGTGTAAGGTGGGCTGGTTAGTGTGTTCGTCCAGCATTTTGTTGTGTTGGGTAAATCTTCCTCATTTATTTGTTTGTGACCTAATAATGACCACTGCGTGGGGCGAAATGTCGTCAGTAAATAATCACATTATACAGCTTTTTACCACCTGAAACATGAAGCGACGACCTGAAGCAGTTAGAAACGTGAAGCAGCGAACTTGAGCAGCGAACTGAAGCAGCGAACTGAAGCAGCGAACTGGAGCAGCGAACTGGAGCAGCGAACTGGAGCAGCGAACTGAAGCAGCGAACTGAAAGCCAATGATCTGATGAATTTAACGGAGAGACCATAAGCATCACCCTATACATGAATGTGAAGCTGACGAGGTGGAGCGGTACAGGTGGCTTCTTGAGGTCGTTGGCTTCCCTTGTGTAGGGCCCCGAAAGGACCTTGAAGAGTCAAGGCTACGCCAGGATCCCAGTGACTGCATCAGCCAGAGGAGGAAGTTGAAAGAGAGAGACAGAGAGAGAGAGACTTTTTTAGGTACAGGTACACATAAGTCCAATATATGAGTGTGTGTGTGTGTGTGTATGTGTTAGTTAGTTACCATTTTGTCCTAGGCACATGTCGATTAGACACTAGGCCTGTAGTATGTGTGTGTGTGCACGCGCGCGCGCGCGTGTGTGTGTGTGTGTGTGTGTGTGTGTGTGCGTGTGCGTGTGCGCGTGTGTGTGTGTGTGTTTGTGCGTGTGTGCGTATGTGTGTGTACTCACCTAGTTGTACTCACCTAGTTGAGGTTGCGGGGGTCGAGTCCGAGCTCCTGGCCCCGCCTCTTCACTGATCGCTACTAGGTCACTCTCCCCGAGCCGTGAGCTTTATCATACCTCTGCTTAAAGCTATGTATGGATCCTGCCTCCACTACATCGCTTCCCAAACTATTCCACTTACTGACTACTCTGTGGCTGAAGAAATACTTCCTAACATCCCTGTGATTCATCTGTGTCTTTAGCTTCCAACTGTGTCCCCTTGTTACTGTGTCCAATCTCTGGAACATCCTGTCTTTGTCCACCTTGTCAATTCCTCTCAGTATTTTGTATGTTGTTATCATGTCCCCCCTATCTCTCCTGTCCTCCAGTGTCGTCAGGTTGATTTCCCTTAACCTCTCCTCGTAGGACATACCTCTTAGCTCTGGGACTAGTCTTGTTGCAAACCTTTGCACTTTCTCTAGTTTCTTTACGTGCTTGGCTAGGTGTGGGTTCCAAACTGGTGCCGCATACTCCAATATGGGCCTAACGTATACGGTGTACAGGGTCCTGAACGATTCCTTATTAAGATGTCGGAATGCTGTTCTGAGGTTTGCTAGGCGCCCATATGCTGCAGCAGTTATTTGGTTGATGTGCGCTTCAGGAGATGTGCCTGGTGTTATACTCACCCCAAGATCTTTTTCCTTGAGTGAGGTTTGTAGTCTCTGACCCCCTAGACTGTACTCCGTCTGCGGCCTTCTTTGCCCTTCCCCAATCTTCATGACTTTGCACTTGGTGGGATTGAACTCCAGGAGCCAATTGCTGGACCAGTTCTGCAGCCTGTCCAGATCCCTTTGTAGTTCTGCCTGGTCTTCGATCGAGTGTATTCTTCTCATCAACTTCACGTCATCTGCAAACAGGGACACCTCAGAGTCTATTCCTTCCGTCATGTCGTTCACAAATACCAGAAACAGCACTGGTCCTAGGACTGACCCCTGCGGGACCCCGCTGGTCACAGGTGCCCACTCTGACACCTCGCCACGTACCATGACTCGCTGCTGTCTTCCTGACAAGTATTCCCTGATCCATTGTAGTGCCTTCCCTGTTATCCCTGCTTGGTCCTCCAGTTTTTGCACCAATCTCTTGTGTGGAACTGTGTCAAACGCCTTCTTGCAGTCCAAGAAAATGCAATCCACCCACCCCTCTCTCTCTTGTCTTACTGCTGTCACCATGTCATAGAACTCCAGTAGGTTTGTGACACAGGATTTCCCGTCCCTGAAACCATGCTGGCTGCTGTTGATGAGATCATTCCTTTCTAGGTGTTCCACCACTCTTCTCCTGATAATCTTCTCCATGATTTTGCATACTATACATGTCAGTGACACTGGTCTGTAGTTTAATGCTTCATGTCTGTCTCCTTTTTTAAAGATTGGGACTACATTTGCTGTCTTCCATGCCTCAGGCAATCTCCCTGTTTCGATAGATGTATTGAATATTGTTGTTAGGGGTACACATAGCGCCTCTGCTCCCTCTCTCAATACCCATGGGGAGATGTTATCTGGCCCCATTGCCTTTGAGGTATCTAGCTCACTCAGAAGCCTCTTCACTTCTTCCTCGGTTGTGTGCACTGTGTCCAGCACTTGGTGGTGTGCCCCACCTCTCCGTCTTTCTGGAGTCCCTTCTGTCTCCTCTGTGAACACTTCTTTGAATCTCTTGTTGAGTTCTTCACATACTTCCCGGTCATTTCCTGTTGTCTCTCCTCCTTCCTTCCTTAGCCTGATTACCTGGTCCTTGACTGTTGTTTTCCTCCTGATGTGGCTGTACAACAGTTTCGGGTCAGATTTGGCTTTCGCTGCTATGTCATTTTCATATTGTCTTTGGGCCTCCCTTCTTATCTGTGCATATTCATTTCTGGCTCTACGACTGTTCTCCTTATTCTCCTGGGTCCTTTGCCTTCTATATTTCTTCCATTCCCTAGCACACTTGGTTTTTGCCTCCCTGCACCTTTGGGTAAACCATGGGCTCATCCTGGCTTTTTCATTACTCCTGTTACCCTTGGGTACAAACCTCTCCTCAGCCTCCTTGCATTTTATTGCTACAT
>NC_091339.1:8932858-9015358 GCF_038502225.1 Cherax quadricarinatus
GAGAATAATTCGAATGGCAACCTCCTCACTTGCAAAGACATGATGACATTCTAATCCACTGTTAGCAGTAACCTATCTCACATTCCTAAAGATGCTCGTCCATATGCTCCAGGGAAATTCACAGACCTTAAGCAGGTGAATGGAGGTTCCACCAACTTAGAAGCCCAAGGCACCATTAAAGCATGGTGCAACCTACTCTTGTTCAGCAATATCTGTCTTGCAGTTCCTGAAAGACAAAACAAACTGCTAACCACATCTGTCAACAAGGCAGTGTGCAACTACCCAAGAACAGATAATTGTGTCCCTCAGCCCCATCATCACAGGAATCACAGAGGTAGACCCAAGAAAAATTCCACTGAAAACGAGAAAATTTGCTGACAGGTTAGCAAAAATGTCGAAGGTAACACAGAGGGAGCAATCAGAATAATTACAAGTGATGACACTGTTGCTATCAAAGATGAGGCCACAGCCCAAGCACAAAGAGACAGCGCACCCAACAAGGGACACTATAGTCGTCAACAACAACCCTGAGGAAGACCTCATCACTGGACAACTAATTTTTGCCAGAATCAGAAGTCTACAAGGCATTAGTGTCATTTCTAGCAGGATCTGCATAAGGTTACACTGGAATTCAACCATAACACCTCAAAGAGATTGTAAATCCAGTAATTGGCACATCTGCATCAATTCTTCTTTCTGAGTTAACAACCTTCGTCAACAACTGCCTGGCTGGGCGGAATCAGACTCATTGCTGTTGGTAACACTCTTTGCCATCTCGTTGCCAAAGCAGCAGTAAGAAACATTTGCCTAGAAGCTGCCAGTTTACCCCAGCCACACCAACTGTGTTTAGGGTCTCTCGAGGCAGTGATGACACAGCCCATGTGGGAAGGGACTGACCAGAAGACAAGGCCTTAGTCAAAGTAGCCTTTAGATATGAGTTTAATATGGTAAAAAGACATGTGGTCTTGCCAGCCGTTAGGGATCGGTTCCCCAGTCTTTTTCCCTTCATTTCAGCTGGTGACAGCAAACCTGAAGAGTCCCTGCCACCTTTGATATGAAGAGCTTCAAAAGTATATCAAAGTTTTGAAGACACAGGCAGAAGCTTTGGGTTCATCCTCAATCCCTCCAAGTGTGAAATCATCAAAACAAACCAGGAAGTAATCATTACTATGCGAACAATCCTCCCTGTAGTCATTGCCACCACTCCATCCAAGAGCACCCTCTTGGGAGCACCACTGGGTAACTAGGCCATCAACACAGTTCTCAAGGACAAAGTGAATGACCTGAAGAGAATGGAGGAAAGAATACGAGATCTCGATGCCCTTGATGCCCCGTATCTCCTCACAAGGTGTCTTACTCTGCCAAGACTCACTTCCTGAGGTGCACACCCACTTTTGACAACCCAACACTCAACAAATATGACTCACTCCTGAAATCAGTCTTTAAGAAGGCACTGAATCTGTCACTGGAAGATCAGTAATGGGATCAGGTAACCCTCCTAGTGCCACTGGGAGGTGTAGGGGTGCACAAAGCAATGCAGGTAGCTCTACCTGCATTTTTGCCTTCATGTTTGACTTCCAGTGGATTAGTGTGTGTGTGTGTGTGTGTGTGTGTGTGTGTGTGTGTGTGTGTGTGAGGGAAAAGTTCAATAGATAGGAGTAGCGAGGGAGTATATAGTAACAATAGTTTCATTGCTGGCTACTTGTTAAGGTAGGGTAAGTCCAGCTCCCACTATTCGGGCCTTTTCTCCCCCACCCCTAAAGTGATAGTTTGATTGCCGGCTGCTTGTTAACATAGGGTCAGTCTAGCTCCCACTATCCCTTCCCCTCCCTTTTCCCCCCCAAAAAAAGGTGACGTGTGGGGCTCTGATCCAACAGTAAATCACTCAACTCAGCTCCCAACACTACTGTAAGTACATGCCTGCCTTGTATTCTAGTGGATTTATTGGTTGAAAGCTTCACTTTGGACCAATAATAAACTTAGTCTTTTCAGCCTTGCTCTAAGATGACTGTTGTTATAATCACCACGTCTTTTAGGTACTGTACGTATCATGGAGAGTGATTATTTAAGCAGTGGGTAACCTGTCTATCTTTTCAGCTTGGATGACAGAGAGGGTCACCTGTCAATCAACGAGAAGAACTGACAGAGACGGACTAACGTCCTGGAGATGTCCCATATTGGATTTAATTACCTGTGCACCTGTATGAAATTGCAGGACGTAACCCCACATCGTTGCAGCGGTAAAGAACCTGCTTTCCTGTCATCGGGATAGAATACTCACGGCGATACTCTGTGAAGAACTAGCCGGTGGTGGTCACCAACACCTGTGACCCCCCCACGCCAGCAACGGCTAAGATTTCAACAACACGAAGTGTCACCAACACCAGACACCCCAATATATATATATTAGCGTCGAGTTCAAATGTTATTTTATTCATTTCGTTTTTCATTTTTCTTTCAAATAGGATATACCTGTCATGTTTTATTGTTTTATGTTTGCTTTAATAAATAATAAAGTGTTTATCTTTGTTATTATTTCGTTTTCTATTCATTAATTTTCCTGAGGAGGAGCCAGCTTTGGTAATACTGTCTGAAGTTATTACAGAGCTGAGTAAGCCTTCACAAGTGGCGACCTTGCCAGGATCAACTCTACTGAATCAAGATTCAACTCCATCTCGAATCTACCATTGGAACTTCAACGCCGCATACCACAGACGGTTACCACCAGCCATGAGTAATCATTCTCTATGGTAGGACTACGGTACAGGTATTTGAAAGATTTGGTGATTGTTATAGTCTCAATTTATTGTAAGTCAAGTCAGGCAGGATATAATAGTTAATTCTGCCACCTTTCTTGTGAGCTTGAAACACTTTGGAGGATTAGACTCTAGGGACCCGAGATTTTCCAGTGACAATTTGTTTCATTGAGCTCTTTATTATATCAAGGGAACTGTCATAGGACACTCTTGATTTGTTGGTGAGAAGATTGGGTGGTCAAGCGACCCCATTCTACTTACTGTTTGCTCGGAGCCGGCATAGAACCCTTCGTTTTAATTAATACATATTGTTTAATTGAAGTAGAGATCGAGCCCTCTGATTTATTTACAGTTTGAGTGGAGCAGGAATTGAACCCTCCGTTTTGGTTAATACCCATTTCATTTTCCCCTGGTAGTTTAAGTTATTCTTGCAAATATGGAGGAATACCAGTTTTGGATGAACGCTGGAAGTAAGTTAGGAATAACAGGGAAAAATTTAGAATCTTTCATTAGTGCTAAGATCCAGGAAAGACTTGAAAGAGAGAGAATTGAGAGAGAAGAAAGACAGAAAGGGAAAGAGAAGAGAAAAAGGAGAGAGAGGGAATTGAAAGAGAAAGCAAGGAAAGACAGTTAGAAAGAGAGCGAGAAGACAAAAAAGAGCGTGATAGACTTGATCGTGAAGAAAGAGCTAGGGAACGTGAGAAACAGGCTAAAATACGTGAGGAACAGGCTAAAATAAGAGAACTTGAGGAAAGAGCAAAGGATAGAGAATATGAGTTAAGGGAGAGAGAAAAGGATCACGAGCTCAAACAAGCTCGCCTTGAATTAGAGAATAAAAAGTTAACTTTCTCACAACAGCAATTAGATGAAGGAGTAATGGAACAACGTGCAGCTAGTGCACATATTCCAACACCTAATTTACCTCCCTTCACTGAGGGGGAAGACATAACTTCATACATTATCAGGTTTGAAAATACCGCTACCCTCTGTGAATGGCCTGCTGACACCTGGGCTACTAGGTTAGGAATGTTATTTTCTGGTACCGCTTTGAATATCTATGCAACTTTGTCGCAGGATATCATATGTAATTATAACCTACTGAAGAAGGCAATCCTTAAAGCATATCAAAAAACCACAAATTCTTACAGGAAAGATTTCAGGTATGCCACCTTACAGCCAGCCCAGAACTTTCAGCAGTTACAGGTAACACTCTTTCGTTTGTTCGACTTTTGGATAGAGAGTTCAGGAATTGATTACAGTTATGAATCTCTTAGAGACTTCATGGTTGCTGACGGTATGCTTTACCAATCCTCCTAGCTGCATGTGTTAGATTGCGCAGCTGTGGATCATTATAGTATTTACATTGGTTTTTATTGTTATTTATAGTGGAGGGTTTTTGTTTCCTATTCCTGCCCACTTGATCTGTGAGAACACTCTCAATAGTGGTAATTAAATCATCATTAAATTTTTGTGTGCCAATGGGCTCGTAATTCTTATACCATTGATCCAAGTGGTTAATAAAGTTGTCTCTGTGTTCTGGTTTGAGAATAAGTTTCCTCCTTCTGTATTTAGCTCCTTGATTGCTGGAGATGTGATCAAGATTGACAGTTGTTAGTCTTGGGAAGTGATCAGATAGAAGATCATCAACTATGACAGAGTCATGCATCGTATATGATGTATTAAATCCAAGACACAGATCTAGTATGCCACCATATATGTGAGTAGGCTCAGTAGTGCCCACAATTCGAACATTATCATGCTCATTTAGCAATCTCACTAGTTTAGTTCCATTGGTGTTTGTTATAGACCCACCAATATTCTTATGTCTGGCATTAAAATCTCCAAGAATGATGGTAGGTTCACTATTGATGCGATTTGGTAAAGCATCAGGTCGAAGCTGGTTCGCTGGGGTATAGAGATTAAAAATGTTTATGGAAAAATCGCCTGCATATACTTTGACACCATGATACTGCATGTTAACTCGACTAGTTGTGTGTATTGGGAGAAATGTCAAACTCATCCCCATATTCAGGTGTAGCCATAGGTATCTGTAGTGGCAGACCAGTAGTTCCATATGTGCTAGCAGGGATGGCTAGCTCCTCCACAGCTGGTGTGTGTGATGGCATTCTGGTATCACCAGAATCCTTTGCAGTGAGGTGGGGTTCTTGCACACTTTGCAGAGGTTCAGTCTCAGATCTGGCTGTGGTAGACTGGATGGCCCCATCCTCAGTTACCATTAAAGGACTGTTATCAGGTTTACATCGAAGGTTGTTTGGGTTCTGACTGCAGTCCTTGTGGGAGACTGTAACCCCAACTTCTTTACAGTTAATACACTTAAATTTTCGGCTGTCAGGGCCTACTGTGCATTCTCTAGTGGAATGTTTCCCAGCACACTTACCACACCAAGAATGTAGTATTCCACAGTCTACTGCAACATGGCCATAGTGTTGGCATTTGTAACACCTACGTTTAGGGGGTAGGTACACTTCGATGTTTAGGAAACGTAAACCATGCACCCAGATATTCCGGGGGAGGGGCACAGGACCTACCCAACTGGCAATAATTTGGGATTTTCCTTTAAGTCTTTTAGGCTTGATGATATGCTCACTTAGAGTCAGATGGGATGGGTCCATGCAGAGAGGGTATCCAAAGATTATGATACTGACCCATTTTTTAAAGTGGTGAGTGTCTGATGGAGGTCGGAGCAGCTTAATATCCCCATAAGGTGTACTAAGTAGATCATTAATCAGCTCTTTATTCTGTTCCACAAACACAAAGTTGTGTGTGTTTTTCCTAAATTGGATCCTTGAGTTAGGATGCTTGTTTACAGCTTCCATTAGCCATGCACACTTAGCAGGCAGCGGGGTGTTGTCAGGGAAGTTCAGCTTAACACATTCTTCCTTTGAAGAAAGACTTCTTGCAGCCTCTGTGCACCAAGGACGTTTAGTATCACATTGTGTACGAGTCAAGTGAGTCTGACTACGTCGACGCTCTAGCCCTTTCTCACTTTTTCTCTTTTGTTTACTTTTAAAGGTCTGGAAGCTATCTTCATTTCCATCACCTGCAGAAATAGGTTCCTCTATGACAGTTGCCATGTTTGCCAGTGATGATATCTGGTGTAAGACTCACAACACAAGAATTCCTCGCTTATCTTTCCCTTATAGCTTATGCAAGAGCAAATATTCACTACAAAGTCAGAAGTCCAAAATAGATCACAAGACACAAGTGCTCAAGTTCAATGAACACCTCCAACCATACTCAACCCAGACCACCACCACTCAATACGACACACCCCACCAAAAACACACTCAGAGACCTCTTGTATGTGTGGTAATAATATGGTACATATGATATAATGGATGGTACAGGAGGCCTGGTCACAGACCGGGCCGCGGGGGCGCCGACCCCCGGAACTCTCTCCAGGTAAACTCCAGGTAAACAGGCGAGGTCTTACACCTTATCACAAATTACAAAGATGAAAAGAGAGAGAGAGAGAGAGAGAGAGAGAGAGAGAGAGAGAGAGAGAGAGAGAGAGACAAAGTAGGTAATATTGAGCATAAAAACAGAATTCTGACATACATCACATTAAACATGAGGTTCAAATTCAATGATAACTTCCAATTGAGTTAGTTCAGGCTACTGCCACCTAATGTACCTCACTGAAATAATAATATAGCAGACATCACAATGAATGCTGAAGACAACCTCTTACTCCAACCATAGATTGTAAACAGTATTATTTAAAAAAAGAAAGAAGAAAAAAAAAACTAGGTAATGTTACAATGACAATGAGATAAATTACTCTGGTCGACTTCCTTCCTCCATCCTGGGTAACTCACACGTTACTATGTTATACATGTATGCAAGCATAAGTGTGCAGCTGTAGATAGATGAACCAGTACCTAAACAATCTCACTTACACACGCGTTACTATGTATGACAAGTGTTACCAAGTACACCAAGTGTATACTTTATCACTTAGAATACACTTTTGTTGATGTAAATATAGGTGAGAGTGGTACACCGCTGGTCGTAATAAACACACTCAACTTCTCAAGGTCACACACTAGGCCCAGCTTCTGGAGTTACCAGCGTTTTAATGTGTTTATTATGTGTCAGTGCGTGTCTGCAGTCATTAAATTGGTGTATCAGAAGTTAAACACTACAATCCAGTTGATCAAATAGTCTAAAACAATTTACACAATGTATAACTAGAAGTATAATGATTGCAAATTGTTACTATTACAATTTCAACTAGGCGCCAGACCCACTAGATGAGATGGCAAGGAACATAGGTGTTAACAGGCTGACTCTTGCTTAACACAGTTGAAAGGTAACCGAATTACTCAAGAGAGAAAGTATTCATGAAGCTGAACATTATGCAGCAGTAAGCTTGTTCACAGCAAAAATACAAAGCATAAGTTACACACTCACACCACAGATGAACACTGCAATTTGAAATATTACTGGGAACCTAGCAGTAAAGTTTCAGTCTGAACGAGAAAATGTATTAGAAAACACAACAATGACACTAGGACAAGCAACTTAACTATGTAACCGTATTTAATAGTTCAGTTACACTGAGCAGAGCATGTATTACACTGATTTATCAAATGCAAGGAGTCACTACACTGAAGTACACTCTGAGCCTTTTAAAGTCTTAATACAGGCTCACAAATGACAATTAACTGTTGGGGAAAGCAGCACTTAACACTTCTAGCACACGTATGACAGATGAATGTTCACTGTGTACAAGCCAATCACCACAAGCTTACTATGTTTATAAGTGAACCTCTGGCATGTCCCACTCAAAATGTCAGCACTGCAATGCTCGTCAAATTGTTCTCAAGCCACTACAGGAAACACTGGTATGCCAGCAGCACTGCAGAACGTATACAGACATGCTGGGCCCTAGGACAGATAACTGCAGGCTGCCTTAGCCCGTTCTGGCTAGCTTCTAGTGCCACCCTCAAGCTTGCTTGACTGTGCTCGCCAAGCCCGCGCCAACCACCCGGACACCTGCTTGCAGCAGGCAGGCAGGCACACAGGGGACACTCGCAAGATGAGCGGAGTGCGGCACAGAGGACACGGGCACTCAAGCACCCATGTGGTCTGGCTAAAACCGCCTCTAGACCACAAGCAAATCGAGGCGAACGGCTGAGTTCCAAATCGAGGAAGGAGAAGGGACAATATGGGTGTAGTGGCCTGCAGGTCGCAGTGCAATTTTCAAGGTCATTCACTGGGCCCACAGTCGTCTCGAGAGTTACCAACCCTGTACTACTTGTTAATGGTACGGCCGGAACACTGTAGAACGTTCACAAAGGCATTCTGGGATTCAGAACAGATGTAGCCTTGGCCTTCACTGGCTGGCTTGGAGCGCTGTTTGGCCTGGATCAGCTAAACTCGCCCTTATCCCATATGTAGATAATGGCGACGAGTTAAGGGATACCGGTGAATATGAAAGTCGAGGAAGGGACATTCACCTCACTAGACACACGCAGTATGGGTGTAAGTGGCATGCGGGTCTTATAGTGCCATTTTCAAGGTCATCTAGCAGGCCAGACATTCCTCACTCATTTTAAGCCTACGTAGGTACTGATGGTAGCACAATGTCCTAAGTCAGCGTAATCCACTCATGCAAATAGTTACAACAAATCTGCAGCACTTGCGGAACTCACATATTCGAGTACCAGCGGGGCAGCAAAATACACCTCTACACTGCACGTCGTTGATAGAGGCGAACGGCTGAATTTAAAGGAGGAGAGCTGGGGACACAGGAGAACAGCAGGGGCAACTGAGCATGCACATTCGCCTCTCTTCACATAGTCAATATGGGCGAAAGTCTCAGGCAGGTGATGCAGTGCCTTGCTCAAGGTCACAGGCTGAGGCAGACTTCTCAAGAGTTACCACACACTGCAATACTCGTAGAGATTGTTACTCCAAACTTGCAGAACTTCTAGCACACGTGTCTTGGAGTGAAAGACGAATTTTCAGTGTGTGGACACCTGGGTTACCAACTCACGTAGGACTGCACACTCGTCGTTATTCCTCAGGTTGGTAAAGCGATGAGTTGTGAGCATTTTGAGAGGCACGAGTAGCAGTGGACTAGCAAAATTCGCCTCTACACTCCATGTTGATAGAGGCGAAAGGCTGAGGTCAAATGAAAGGCAGAGGGGAAGCAGAGGCCTGCGAGGGCCTTTGCAAAAAGGAAAACTATTTCCAGTGTTTGACCAGGTATATCCTTAGTCACAGCTCGCACATAAGAGTTCTCACAACACTGAAGCTGTCTTCCAACAGTAGGAGTTTTAATGATGACTTATCAGTCGGGAGAAATGGGTAGGCCTGTGAATTAGTAGGTCCAGATCCCCAGCACACGTCTACTCCCCTCAACCACTCAGCCGAGACAGGCACCTTTATAGAGTGGGGCTATATCCGTTGTTTTTTTTTCCTTTATAGAGTGGGGCTATATCCGTTGTTTTTAGTGACTCTGGAATCTCACGTGTGTCTATGCTCCTTCTCCTTAACATACTTAGGGCCCGTGAGAGGGGTTTCTTGCAGTTCTTAATGAACATAGAGTTCCAAGAGTCTGGGCCTGGTGCTGAGTGCATAGGCATGTTGTCAGTGGCTTTCTCAAAGTCTAGTGGAGTTAGGGTATGTCAGAAATTTGGCATACATTGACGGAGTTTTGAGGCTCATTAATGAAAAAATCATTTGGATTATAGATTTTTAGGCTGATTAGTGGCTCGCTAGACACAGAGTCTTGTCGGCAAAAACTCTCGCTTCACACGCTTAGCGTCCGGGTTGGATTCCCGGCAAGGGTGGAAACATTGGGCGTGTTTCCTCATACCTGTTGTCCTGTTCACCTATCAGTAAAATGGGCACCTGGGTGCTAGTCGACTGGTGTGGGTTGCATCCTGGGACAAAATTGACCTAATCTGCCGAAATGCTCTGCATAACAAGCGGCTTTCTATATAGTAGTATGTCATTGATGTCAGCTAGGACTGTATACCTTGTACATGTACCTTTTGAAATAAAGATATTAATTATAGAGTTTTCTTACCTCCCGTTGTTGTAATAATGAATAATTAAATTTTACCACTCCATAACCTGTCTAGTTTTAAGTAGCCTTTAATCATTAGAACTCGTCTGTCCGAAATGTTCAGGCATGCTAGTGGCTGTCTTTGTGCTTGACAATATTTTATTACGTGTAAACTACACACTGTATACAGTACAAAGAAATAACAATTTTCATTTTGATTTGACCGTAATGCTTCAAGATAACAGGCCTTCATTTTATTCATGTCAACGCGAGGTCACTCTTACCCAAGATGTCAGAGATTTGGATTCTAGCTAACAGAAATAGAGCGGCAGTTATATCCATCTCTGAATCCTGGTTGGATGTCACTGTGACTGACGACGAGGTCAAATTAGAAGGTTACAATATACAGCGCTCAGATAGGAATAGAAATGGCGGTGGGGTATGTGTCTACGTAAAAAATGACTTAGCTTACAACCCAAGACCTGATTTAAATGATGATAAACTGGAGATTCTATGGTTTGAGGTGTTGTTACCCATGACTAAACCAATCCTAGTAGGAACTAGTTACCACCTCCCCACCCATGATCAATTCTTACAGGATTTTTCGAGAGTCTTGTCTGGAACTGATAGCAATTCTGAGACTGTGATATCAGGAGACCTCAGTATCTATTTCCAACAGCAAAATAATGGGCTATGTAACAGGTATAAACAAATTAAGGCACCAACCCGGATCACACAGTTTTCAGCCAACATATTAGACCACATCCTTTGTAATTGCTCTGACAGCATTAGCCAGTCAGGAGCCATTACCACAGGTCTTAGCGATCATCTCATCATTTACTCTACCAGGAAAATCATTAGGGATCGGACAGGCCTACACAGGACAATTAAAACGAGGTAATCTAGAAAACACAGCAAAGAAATACTTGCAAATAGACTACAAAATTGTAACTGGACAGTGATTACAAGTTGCACGGATGTAACTGATGCCTGGGAAAAATTCAAAATTCACTACCATCCTTGATAATATTGCACCAGTTAAAGAGGTTAGGATTAAACGTAGAACCGAACCCTGTATGACTATTGAAATATTAGATAACATGAAATTCAGGGCCCAGTTGCTACAAAGATTTAAGATAAACAGGCAGGATATTGCATGGCTAAATGAATTCCAGAGAGTTAGGAACAGAGTGCAGAGACGCAAAAATCGAAGGGTACAGGCATAACTCCAGAAAGCTCTGGCAGCAACTAAAACAGTTGGGGGTATAGCAGTTATATCTAACATAGGGCTAAATATTGATAACGAGGTATGCCACGAGAGAACTAAAGTGGCAAATTGTTTTAATTCATACTACACTAGTAAGTAAACTGCCAGTTGCATCAAATTCCTTTAACACAAACTCTGATAAATTTAAAACATACGTATATACATTAATGAGGGCGTCACTCCGAACAATTGCCAACTAGTAGGTGTATCTTATGACTTCGTACGAAAAGAACTAAGTAAATTAAACCCAACTAGGAGAACCGATCCCCCATAACATCCCGCCGAAGTTCCTAAAAGACAGCGCCTCAGAATTACCAATTCCCATTGTGCATACAATAAATTTGTCCATAGCCACAAATACTGTCCCGGAGTGATGCAAAGAGGCCAGAGTTACTTCAATCTTCAAGAAAAATAGTAGGTCTGATGTCAGTAACTATAGGCCTGTTAGTATACTTATTGTTGTTAAATTAGACACATATGCAACTCTTGGGTATCTTTATTGAGGAAACGTTTCGCCACACAGTGGCATCATCAGACTGACCACATCGACTCAAGGCTGAGGGACTGATTACCTCATTCTCTTCCTGTTCTTCAAGTTTATCCTTTGTATGGACTGATGAAGCCACTGTGTGGCGAAACGTTTCCTCAATAAAGATACCCAAGAGTTGCACATGTGTCTAATTTAACATGTCGGTTCTTTGAACCATTCATCTACAATACTCATTGTCATATCCAGAATTCTAGAAAGCGGTATACTGTCAAGTAGTTAAGTATCTTAATGACAAAATCATTCTCCATAGTTACCAGTCAGGTTTTAGGAGATCTCATTCAACCGACACTTCTTCATTAATTTGATGGACTACTTCTGAACTGAAATGTCGCTGGGAATTTCATAGGAATGGTCACCTTAGACTTGCGAAAGGTCTTCGATATGGTCAATCGCAACATATTATGTAAGAAACTACAAGCTATCAGCATAAGTTCTGTAGAATGGTTTATGTCCTACCTGAACAACAGGAAAAATTGTCAAGATCAACAACACAGAATCAGAACCCCCACCAATAGCATATGGGGTTCACCAAGGTAGTATTCTGGGTCCTTTATTATTTTTGAGTTATGTGAAAGACATGCCTATCAGTGTCAAATGCCAGCTACTACTGTACGCAGATAATAGTGCTCTGTTAGTATTAGGTAAAGCCCACAATACATTGTTAATGTATGGTGGCCCGTGGCCTGGTGGCAAAAGCTATCGCTTTACACGGTGTGATCCGGGTTCGATTATTGGCGAGGGTTGAAACACTGGATGTGTTTCCTTACACCACTTGTCTATGTTCACCCATCAGGATAAAATGGGTACCTAGGTGTTAGTCGTCCCGTGTGGGTCGCATCCCGGGACAAAAATTGACTTAATTTGCCCGAAATACTCTGCATAACAAGTGGCTTTCATTTATATCAGCTAGGCCTGTTTACCATGTACTTTTAGTAAATAAATATATTATATTATTGTTATTATATTAATGGTTGGTAGACAAATTATCACTACACCTGGGGAACACCCAAGACATACTCTTTGGCACGAAACATACGTTGAAAAGGGTAAATAATTTCAACGTCCAGTGTAATGGGGAAAATATTATTATTACAATAAATTCAGTAAAATACCTGGTAATCCCCTTTGACCCAAGCATGACAGGAGAACTAATAGGGAACAGTGTAGTAAAGAGAGCGAATACCAGACTAAAGTTCCTCTACAGACGCAGTGTTTACCAACAGAGGCTCGTAGGACCCTATGTCTAGCTCGCATTAAATGTTTTATAGACCACTCTTGCTCTTCATGGTACTCTGCCTTAACAAATAAACTGAAAGATAAGCTACAAATCACCCAGAACAAAATGGTGAGATTAATTCTGGACCTGGGTCCAAGAAAGCATGTAGGTCAGGATGAATTACAACAACTGGACATGCTGAATGTTAAACACTGAATAAAACAACTAAAAATAAATTACCTTTATAAAATTGCTTACAATCAGTGATAAGATAAGATTTCGTTCGGATTTTCAACCCCGGAGGGTTAGCCACCCAGGATAACCCAAGAAAGTCAGTGCGTCATCGAGGACTGTCTAACTTATTTCCATTGGGGTCCTTAATCTTGTCCCCCAGGATGCGATCCACACCAGTCGACTAACACCCAGGTACCTATTTGCTGCTGCTAGGTGAACAGGACAACAGGTGTAAGGAAACGTGTCGAAATGTTTCCACCCGCCGGGAATCGAACCCGGGCCCTCCGTGTGTGAAGCGGGAGCTTTAGCCACCAGGCCACCGGGCCCAATACATTCCTGCAAATTTTGTTAAGGGTGGGAACCAAAGCAATTATAGAACCTGGGAAAGGGAGAACAAGTTTGCAGTACCTAGAGTCAGTGGTCAAGCTTCCAAGACTTTTTTCTGTGCTACAATAAAAGAGTGGAATTGACTGCATGAACTGACATGAGCCAGTTCAAGAAGAGAGCCAAAATGTACCTCATGAATAAGGCTACAGAATGGGAGGAGAGCGATTTGCTTTTCTTGTATAAAATTAACCAATTTTACCTCTCCCCTAGTATATCTTCTTTTATTTTAACTGTTTTTACATCGTTAAGATACTTACCTGTTTTTAAAACTTTTAAATATAAATAATAATTATCACAAGGACCCCATTGAAAATAAGTCACTTTGAATGACTTTTTTTGGGTTATCCTAAATTCTATACACATATGCTTCTATGTATGATAATCTGTGTAACTATATTTGTGTATACCTGAATAAACTTACTTAACGCGTATTGTAGTTGTGTTCGATATATTTTCCTCAGTCTAGGTAATAAATATTTTCGTTTTCTTTAAACAATATTCTGAAGAACGTTTTTTGTAAAAACTTTTCAAGATAGACTAACGAAGAAATAAGAGCCCATTGGTAAGTTTATTTATACACACGAACACATAAATATAAATATCACATATAGTTTAATATTTATGTGTATCTAGAATGTCATGTCTGAAGGCAATGTGTGGAGTGAATATAATGCAGAAAATTCGTAGTATGGAAATTAGGAGGTGTAGGATTTCCCAAACTATTATCTAGAGGGCTGAGGAGGGGTTGTTGAGGTGGTTCGGTCATGTAGAGAGAATGGAATAAAATAGAATGTCTTCGAGAGTGTATAAGTCTGTAGTGGAATGAAGGTTGGGTAGGGGTCGGCCTTAATGGTTGGAGGGAGGGGGTAAAGGAGGTTTTGTGTGAGTGGGGCTTGGACCTCTAGCAAGCATGCATAAGTGTGTTAGAAGTGAATGGAAGCAAATGGATTTTAGGACTTGACGTGCTGTTGGAGTGTGAGCAAAGTGACATTTATGAAGAGATTCAGGGAAACCGGCAGGCCGGACTTGAATTCTGGAGATGGGAAGTACAGTGCCTGCACTTTGAAGGAGGGGTGTTAATGTTGCAGTTTTATAACTGTAGTGTAAGCACACCTCTGGCAAGACAGTGATGTAGTGAATGATGGTGAAAGTTTTCCTTTTTCGGGTCACCTGTATATATTATAGGGAGGTACCACCTCCGGAACTGGATTGGGGACCCTCATCCTCAGAGAAATGAATAAACTTACATGAGGGAAAACTCGAGATTCTCCCCGGAGCGTTTGAATATTTTTTTTCTCCTACCACCCCCTATATTCTATATTCTATGTAAACTTTATTGATAAACAAAATACATTAACAAAGATACAGTAGAAATGATATCATTATTAATAGCATCGCAAAAGCCTACATCTCAAACACTTCTTCCAGCTTCCTGGCGGTGGGCCGCGTGCCCAGATATATTTATGTATATATTATGTATATATAGTAAAAAACTTTATTTAAAGACAAAATACATTGACAAAACTACAATGCGAAATAGAACATAAATAACATCTCAGGGCTACATCTCGAATACTTCGTCCAGCTAGGTGGTGGGCGGCGTGTCCAGAATGCTGCAGGCATTTTCTCTCTGGATCACAACACTGAGTCTCTGAAACAGGAAGCTGGCCGCTCTGTGATCCTTAGTTTCTGTGACGAGCTTTTCACCAAGCTCTTTGAGGAACTTTAGAGCACACTTGCCCCATGCTCCAAGGATCTCCGACCCTACTGGGATGAAGCTATAGCAAGAGGGTAGGCCGTCATATTTACGGATCTTCTGAGTCTCCCTGTAGCTGGCAGTTCCACCCTCTTCAGCTTCAGAGTATGGCAAGTTGGTGTCTGCCAAAGTGGCGGCACAGGTGTAGTCCTAGGCACTCTGCTTACCATCCTTACAGGGTAGCATAGTGATTCCATCAGGATGCTTTTGATTTCCGTCAGACCTCTGTACCTGGAGTTCCTTTCAGCTGGGCAACAGGTTGTGGCGTTGATCTCATGTCTAGCATACTTCCCTTCTGATGTATGACACACGAGACCATGAAGTCCGAACTGATCAGCCGATGTCCTGCCGCAAATACACCATGTTCGGTGAGTATAGGGGCAGGTAGGTGAAGAACAACACCAATCCGAATGGCCTGTGGGTCGAGTCGAGTGCCCAGGGAGGAATTGGTAACAGCTGAAAGGAAATCTCCTGAATGTGGTGCCTTCACCGCTAGGAGACGAGCTTAGTCCTCTCCTGAAGCGTTGGTGAGCACAGTGTTGGCAATTTTTTCCATTATCGGTTTGTCCCAGTGGGACTGTTTGTGTTCTTTTGGAGGAACTGATCTGCTTGAGGAGTCTACAAGGGTGTCTCACAGCATGGCTGCTTCAATGAACCTTGGGTCTTGGGCTCCTACTGTACCTCTCAAGTGCTCGGGGACAATCGCCTTGACTGGTCAACTGAAACCCAAACACAAGGACAGAAATGCAGGTAAAGCTACCCGCGTTGCCTTGCGCACCCCTAAACCTCCTAGTCGCACTGAAAGATTTGCCTGATCCCATTGCTGGTCTTCTAGTGACAGAATCAGGGCCTACTTAAAGACTGATCTCAGGAGTGAATCATATTCGTTGAGTGTTGGGTTGTCAAAAGAGGGTGCACACCTCAGGAAGTGAGTCTTGGCAGTGTAAGACACCTTGTGAGGAGATACAGGGCGTCATGGGCATCAAGATCCCATATTCTCTCCTCTCCATTCTCTTCAGGTCTCTCTCTCTCTCTCTCTGCATATATATATATATATATATATAGGTAGTAGGTTGGTAGACAGCAACCGCCCAGGGAGGTACTACCGTCCTGCCAAGTGAGTGTAAAACTGAAGTCTGTAATTGTTTTACATGATGGTAGGATTGCTGGTGTCCATTTTTCTGTCTCATAAACATGCAAGATTTCAGATATGTCTTGCTACTTCTACTTACACTTAGGTCACACTACACATACATGTACAAGCATATATATACACACCCCTCTGGTTTTTCTAATATTTTCTTACTAGTTCTTGTTCTTGTTGTTTATTTTATCTTACCTCCATGGGGAAGTGGAACAGAATTCTTCCTCCGTAAGCCATGCGTGTTGTAGGAGGCAACTAAAATGCCGGGAGCAAGGGGCTAGTAACCTCTTCTCCTGTATATATTACTAAATGTAAAAGGAAAAACTTTCATTTTTCCTTTTGGGCCACCCTGCCTCGGTGGGCCACCCTGCCTTGGTGGGATACGGCCGGTGTGTTGAAAGAAAGAAATATATATATATATATATATATATATATATATATATATATATATATATATATATATATATAATATTCATTATTTATATATGCACTCAGTGCAGCACTTGATCAACGGGAACTCTCAGCAGAGCAACACTGATCAAAGAGAACTCTCAGTATAGCAACAATATTCATCAAGGGGGAACTCTCATAAAAGCCGTTTTTGCAGCAAATGAGAAAAACTGATATTGCATAATTAATTTCTATTACTATTCAATGTTCCCATAAAACTGGCGACAACAAAGCAGTCCATGGAAGCTGACATGTCTTGTTGTGGTCGCTAAAATGCCACATTTTCATCTGCTCTCTCAACTGAACACACTATTGCAATTTGTAGACTCTGTCACCGAGGAATTCAAAACTTGTCAGACTCTGGGAACATCCTGAACATTATCCGGTGTTCTCGAAGGGAAACAAGTTAATGGCTGAATAAACTTTTTCCCCTCTTATTTCATTTTTTCCTAGCTCTGAAGTATCGTTTTTATTTCATTTATAAAATGATAATTCTTCATCCCATCAGCTTCAGATTTTCACAGTTGGTGTGTGGTAATGAGGACAAAGTTCACGCAGCTATAAGCATGTGCAGGTGTCTTATCAAAATTATATAACATATTCCAAGATTCTTGCAACTCATTTGATAAATTTCAAAAGCTTCTTTGCTTGGGTTAAAAAAATTCATTTCTGATGCTTCCTATTTAGACGATGGCAGAGAGTGCATCATTCTGCATGTGTTTCTTTATCCATTGCTTTATGCTAGCAAGGTACATAGTTCCATCATCATTCAGTAGCGATCTTGGTACAACATAAATCATAGAGCTCTCATGTCTCCTCACGTAAACCTGCTTGACACTGAGATCTGTTTACAACAAATAGTTGAAAAAATAGTGATCGATTTGCCCTAAACTACCAACCAATTTCACTTTCAATTTCTTTTCGCGCACGAACATAGATTCAGAGTCTTTTTGATAGGATCCCATAAATTCATGGTGCACGTCGAGTATAATTGCCTGTGATGATTTGTGGTACAGAGTTCTCGCTGTAGCAGACATTCTACATTTCAGGAATACCACATCCATTAATAAATATGGCAGTAGTACGAACTAATGACATTCATGTGTGCTAGTCACCAGACCGTAAAACAAATAAGTCGCATAGACACTGTTGAGAAAGTAATTGCGCTCAGGACGGTATAAACTCAAGACTGATGCCACAACACAAGTTAAATCTGTTCCATAAATAATATATTTTTAATTTTTTCAGACATGTAAAGAAAGTCAATTGAAATAAAGGATCTGTTGGGGCAGCTGTTACGACTAGTAGAACACGTGTAGTTATTTGTTATCGCCCTTCTAGTAGTTTCACACCGAAAATAATCCAGGTTGAACCACATGATGTGATCTTGTTTTCCTAGGTTGATTTTGGGACTCTGCAACCAGTGCATCATCATCCGTCCTTCTAGAAGATTCTCTGCTGGCAACATTCAGAGTTGCAGAATTTGCTATACTTACAGTCTTGCAGATGTACAATGCCAGGTCTACTTCTTTAAAGGTTTCCGAATCCTTAGCTCCACGGTTAACATCAATTTCCTTAAAAATTTATCTCTGATTTAGGAGCTTCGAATAGTTGCAGAAGAAATCTGTAGCGTAATTTGATAGTTTCTATAGTAAACGATTCAGCATAATTTCATCATTCAATGTTAATCTTTCTCATGAGAGTCTTGATAATAAATCTTCACAGAAAGCAGCTTCCAGAGGTCTGGAAAACAGCAAATAGAATCCCAGTATTTAAAAAAAAATTATCTGACAGGCGGCAATGAATTACAGGAAAGTGTCACTAACAACTTGACTCCAAACTAACCATGAAGAACCATGTTGTAAATCTTGCAAACAAGGCAGCCAGGAAGCTTACAGCACTTCGCCGTATCTCGCATCTGCTTGACAGTAGGGGTTGCAAGATCTGTACGAGGCACAAGTACGCTCACACCTTGAGTATGCTCCACTTTCTTGGTTTGCCTGCCCCCCCTCTCATCTGCGACTGCTTGAGAGAGTAGAGAACAGAGCAAGACGTCTCATCTCTCGCCTGGACCCATCTTGGATAGATCTGTCATTTCAGCAGAGCCTTCAACATAGGAGGGATGTGGGTGGCCTTACTGTTATGTACAAGGCCAATATTGTCAAAATACCACACTTGGATCCACTTCGAGGACAGCATGAAACAAGCTTTTATGCCACAAGACGGGCAGAAAGCAGTAACTTCACTCTGGCTGTACCCTTCTCCAGAACATCACTCCATCTGAGATCATATATACCCAGGATGACTCGAGTATGGAACACATTCGTACAGCATAATGATGTCAACGAGATAAAGTCAGTTTATCAAATGAAAATGCTGGCCCACAGATGGCTCCAACTTCATCCTGTTCCCTACTTGTATGTCTGATAACAATAGAAATGCTTTCAAACGAGCTGATGTAGGTAACAGCTCTTAGCTTGCCAATAAAGTTAGGAATCCTTAACCTGTAAATAGCTTGTCAATAAAGCTAGGGATCCTTAACCTTGTCAAACCCTATGTAAAAAAAAAAAAAAAAAAAAAAAAAAGCATATATTGCAAGGTTATTGAGAAGATTATCAGCAGAGTAGTGGAGCACCTAGAATGGAGTGGATTTATAAACAACAGCTAGCATAATTTGCGAGATGGTAAACCGTGTCTCACACACCTGCTAGAGTTCTACGATAAGGTAACGAAAGTTAGGCTGGAGGGAGAGGATTGCAAGAACGCATTCAATACAGTACCCGTTAAGAGACTGTCACAAAAGCTAGAGGAGCAGACAAGAATTACTGGGGATAACATTACAGTGGTTCAAAGAATACTTAACGAAAGGAAGCAAAGAGTTACTGTCAGAAAGTTGTTGAAATTTCGCAAGTGTAACGAGTGGGGTTGCACAGTATTGTTTTTTGTATATGTGAACGACATGAGATCAAATCGAGACAGAATTGTCTGTTTGCAGATAATGTGAGACTAATTATGTTAATATAAACAGAAGTAAACCAGGATGGACTACAAATGGATCTGGATAGACTGCCTAATAGGCCAGACAAACGGCTATTAGAATCTATCCACAGCAAAATACATACATATATACACATTCATATCTAAAAATATCCATGTATACAAACACACTCATACATACGAATACACATGCATATGCATTTGCACACACAAACAAGTATGCATACATATGCACATTCAAACTGAGCACGCATATATATACATAAGCTTCCATTTGCACGAGCCTATATACACACATGTATACATATACAAACGTATTCATACGCACACGAAAATACGCAAGTATGCATTTGCACACGTATACATACATTATTATTATAATCAAAAAGAAGCGCTAAGCCACAAGGGGTATACAGCACGTATACATACAAAAAGAGTTTACATACGTACCTAAATACATGAACACAACTCATCCATACACACATACATGTGCCCACATGAACATTCACTCATACATACTTTCAAACTGTGTGCATTAAGAGTTACATGACCACCTTGCACTATTCCTTTCACCTACATACAGGTAGATAGGGCAGAGACTGTGAGATACGGGGATTTACTTACAAGGTTAGAGCAGCGGCCATAATGCTATAGTTTCCAGACAGTAACAACACACTCCACACTGTATCAAATTTCATTAAAAATAAAATCTAAAGACATCACGTATTTTAATTCAAAAATATATAAAGGTATATAGTATATTTTTTTCCTGTATTCCATTCAAAACCAAAATAAAAAAGAACGTGTATTAAGTTTGTTCAAAAGAACATTTTCTTTTTCGTCTTAACAAGTCGAGGGAACTTAATATTAAGTTCAACAAATGAAACAAGTGAACTTCGACGTATGGAAAAAGGCTGCTCTCAGAAATTTTGTATTTTCTTGAGATTTTCTTGATATTTCATAACCAAAATGCGGGGAAAAAATGATGGCGTCGTAGATTTTAATATACAAAATATTTACTTAATATTTCAGCGGTGTGTGTACACGAAGAAAATTGTTGTGTATATTGAGTTTTTCAAATATTTACTTGTCGCGTTTACCAAGTCTTGTGTAATATATTAATTAGCGCAGTGCTGTTATTTGTGGGGAAGCTGCGCTGCTGCTCTCTGGGGAAGCTGCGCTGCTGCTCTCTGGGGAAGCTGCGCTGCTGCTCTCTGGGGAAGCTGCGCTGCTGCTCTCTGGGGAAGCTGCGCTGCTGCTCTCTGGGGAAGCTGCGCTGCTGCTCTCTGGGGAAGCTGCACTGCTGCTCTCTGGGGAAGCTGCGCTGCTGCTCTCTGGGGAAGCTGCGCTGCTGCTCTCTGGGGAAGCTGCGCTGCTGCTCTCTGGGGAAGCTGCGCTGCTGCTCTCTGGGGAAGCTGCGCTGCTGCTCTCTGGGGAAGCTGCGCTGCTGCTCTCTGGGGAAGCTGCGCTGCTGCTCTCTGGGGAAGCTGCGCTGCTGCTCTCTGGGGAAGCTGCGCTGCTGCTCTCTGGGGAAGCTGCGCTGCTGCTCTCTGGGGAAGCTGCGCTGCTGCTCTCTGGGGAAGCTGCGCTGCTGCTCTCTGGGGAAGCTGCGCTGCTGCTCTCTGGGGAAGCTGCGCTGCTGCTCTCTGGGGAAGCTGCGCTGCTGCTCTCTGGGGAAGCTGCGCTGCTGCTCTCTGGGGAAGCTGCGCTGCTGCTCTCTGGGGAAGCTGCGCTGCTGCTCTCTGGGGAAGCTGCGCTGCTTCTCTCTGGGGAAGCTGCGCTGCTGCTCTCTGGGGAAGCAGCGCTGCCTCTCTCTGGGGAAGCTGTGCTGCTGCTCTCTGGGGAAGCTGCGCTGCTGCTCTCTGGGGAAGCTGCGCTGCTGCTCTCTGGGGAAGCTGCGCTGCTGCTCTCTGGGGAAGCTGCGCTGCTGCTCTCTGGGGAAGCTGCGCTGCTGCTCTCTGGGGAAGCTGCGCTGCTGCTCTCTGGGGAAGCTGCGCTGCTGCTCTCTGGGGAAGCTGCGCTGCTGCTCTCTGGGGAAGCTGCGCTGCTGCTCTCTGGGGAAGCTGCGCTGCTGCTCTCTGGGGAAGCTGCGCTGCTGCTCTCTGGGGAAGCTGCGCTAGTTCTCTCTGGGGAAGCTGCACTGCTTCTCTCTGGGGAAGCTGCGCTGCTGCTCTCTGGGGAAGCTGCGCTGCTGCTCTCTGGGGAAGCTGCGCTGCTGCTCTCTGGGGAAGCTGCGCTGCTGCTCTCTGGGGAAGCTGCGCTGCTGCTCTCTGGGGAAGCTGCGCTGCTGCTCTCTGGGGAAGCTGCGCTGCTTCTCTCTGGGGAAGCTGCGCTGCTTCTCTCTGGGGAAGCTGCGCTGCCTCTCTCTGGGGAAGCTTCGCTGCTGCTCTCTGGGGAAGCTGCGCTGCTGCTCTCTGGGGAAGCTGCGCTGCTGCTCTCTGGGGAAGCTGCGCTGCTGCTCTCTGGGGAAGCTGCGCTGCTGCTCTCTGGGGAAGCTGCGCTGCTGCTCTCTGGGGAAGCTGCGCTGCTGCTCTCTGGGGAAGCTGCGCTGCTGCTCTCTGGGGAAGCTGTGCTGCTGCTCTCTGGGGAAGCTGCGCTGCTGCTCTCTGGGGAAGCTGCGCTGCTTCTCTCTGGGGAAGCTGCACTGCTTCTCTCTGGGGAAGCTGCACTGCCTCTCTGGGGAAGCTGCGCTGCTGCTCTCTGGGGAAGCTGTGCTGCTTCTCTCTGGGGAAGCTGCACTGCTGCTCTCTGGGGAAGCTGCTCTGCTTCTCTCTGGGGAAGCTGTACTGCTTCTCTCTGGGGAAGCTGCACTGCTGCTCTCTGGGGAAGCTGCGCTACTTCTCTCTGGGGAAGCTGCACTGCTGCTCTCTGGGGAAGCTGTGCTGCTTCTCTTTGGGGAAGCTGCACTGCTTCTCTCTGGGGAAGCTGCGCTGCTGCTCTCTGGGGAAGCTGCGTTGCTGCTCTTGTCAGCATAGTTGCTGATCCCTGTGTTGTATAGCATATCAGTATCATCCATGTGCTTTAGATAGGAGATCCCTTTTAGGCCTGTGACTTTGTGTGACGTCACGGGATGCGCATGTGTACGTTCGTACCTCTGCCTCGGCCTCAGTCGGCGTTAGACACAGGTTAGGACAGGCAGAGGCTGGGCTCCATTTCCCATCATCACAGTCTGACAATATATGTTACCATCCAACAAGTGTGTCTACCTTCAACCCTCGATATCTCCATTTAAGAACCCTTACGATAAATGGTGGCAACGGAGGGCCTGTAATTCTGACGATTACAGCAATTTCTGGAGATAAATTTCGACCGAGCCTGCCATCTTGTGAGTAGGCCTACCAAGAAGGTTAACGCCAGCCAGCTACCTCAAGTCAGCTACTCTCTCAAGCTCCTACCAGCTTCTACACCATTCACTGGTCAGTCTCTTTGTATTAGTGTTTATCTGCTTATTTGCATCACTCTCGAGGGGTTGACCCGAGTTTGCAAAATAAGCCAGCTTCCAGTCTGTGGTGAGGGAGCCCAGTCGAGCCTAGTCTACTCCATCCAGTTCCTTTGCCTGCCAAGCCAGCTTCCACCCCTGCTGTGCTCATCGTGTGAAGTTATCAAGCTATTCTGTGTGAAGGGTTAAGATAAGCCAGCTAGCAACTAACCCAGGTGTCTTTCCCCAGTACTCAAGCAAGCCATGTGAGTAGTCTTCATCGCTTGTGATTCAAGCTCCAAGCCATCCTGAGTGCTCTTTTTCATCCTTGTGGTGTTATGGTATTTCGTGGGTGTATTTTAAGCTAGCCAGCTTAGAATATCTTCGCGGCAGTGTGGCTGTCCTCAGTGAGGCTTACGCCGTTCAACCCATAGGCCCAACCGCCCACTCACCACATGTGTCTCACCATTGCCCGGTCTTAGCCCTGTTTACCCACAAACCCAACCACTATCACTGTGTTGTGGTACTCACCCAACCTCTACCAGTGTTTTGGCGCACTACTAAGGGTTGTAGCACCATATTTTAAGGGCCATATAGGGGGTCAAGAGCTGTAGTGTGTTTTGCGCCACCATTGAAAGCCTCCTGTGTGTGTCTGTCGTCGATGTAAGCGCAATTCTACGGTCACGTGTGCAGAGGACAGCAGCAAGACGACATAAACAATCCTCTACTCTCTACTGCCATCTACCTCATTCTAAACCAAGTCATTACAGCGATAATTAATATTTTTTTTCATAGACATATTTGCGAGTGTTGAGACATTTCTTTTGTGTTCCAGTGATTTTCTTAGTGACATTCAGTGACTCTTGATTAGACTCAGTGTTTATCATATACTGATTGCAATAATTTGATAATTTCCTTAATTCAGTGTTAATTTCCGTGCATTATCTTATGTCTGTTGTGTTGTGTCTTTTTATACACTTGAAGTACTTAGTGTTTTTCCTTGTGTGTGTGCAACATATGAGCAGTATAGAACTTGTGTTTACACTTCAGCATCACCTTGTGTTCTCAGTGATTCAGTGGAGTAATTCAGTAATTTATTTAATTGTGTCCTGCATCACAACCAGTGTTGTCTCAGTTATATATAATTTTTTTTCATCCCAGCATTTGTGTATTCTTTTTTTTGTTCTCTGTGTGTTGAACATTTTTTTTTTGTGTTCATATTCTTTTCATTTAGCCAGTGTCTAATTTGTCTTATTTCCACAGACAATAGTGCCATTATTTTGTGCAAGCAAGAAATGATTTTTACAAAATTTTTCACACATCAAGTTTCATTGCAAGAAATTCTAGTATTGTGTTTATGTTGATGTGTTGAGTTCTGCATCACTGTAAGTGTTCAAACTTTTTTGTTCTGTGTTTTAGCACCTATTATTTTCCATGTTTCATTGAACAAATTCACTCAGTGCAATTTTTAAGTTCTTCTTTTAGAGTAAATTGTTCTTTTGCTTGTTAAGTGTTGCTTGAGTGCAGTTAGGAGTCAAATTGTTCCCTCAGTTCATTCCTTGATATATTTCTTTTCTTGTGTGTGTAATAATTTTTTTTATGATTGCACACTGACTCATTTTGCAATAATTCTTGTGCAAAGATTGTGTTGCCATTAAAGTTTTTCTTGCAGAGATTTTATGCAGTGTTGTGCAATACTTTTTAATTAGCAATTGTCATTTGCAATATTGCTACAGTTTATTTCAGTTCAGTTTCATATGCTCTGTTCTGTGCATATTTTATTCTTTGTGTACCATTTTATTTTATTTCAGCAAATTGTGTCCCAGTTTGTTTTATTTTGCACAAGCTTTGAGTCCATTTTATCATTTTATTGTGTGTTTCCCTATTGCAGTGGTTCCCAAACTTTTTCAGCTTGTTACCCAATTTAACATGCCACATAAAGCATGTTACCACTTTCACAAAATGTTGTTATTATTGATATATATGGCTAAATTAAAACACTTGAGATATTTTCTTTTATTTATTGTATTTGAACATTGTGCATCTCTAATGGCTATTACCAAAGATGTCAAGAACATCAGTGGGATGGATGGAGTTGCATACTTGAAGCTAGTTTAGGAATTCTTGACTTCATACCAGCTTATGTCTACCTCGGCTAATGCTCACAGATAAACTGACAGTGTGAAATAGAGGCAGCCTCAGGAAGTGAGTGACGCGTACTGGACAGGTCGATCTGGGCTACTGAGTGACTTTTGTCCTGAAGCATACTTGTCAAAATACTTTTGGGTTTCCACACACTTAGCTATATATTTCTTCTTTTCTAATACTGTATATTAGTTTTTGATGTTTATTGTTATTTGGTTTAACTTTATTACTTACTTATAATAGGTTTACTTTACAACTTTATATACTAAGACAAAGTTAACAATAATCCTCATACCGGGTACCGCATTGTTTTCTTGATTTTCAGAATTCATAACTTTTTTTCTGTCACCCCTCCATTACCCCCCAAAAATGGTTAAATTACCCCCAGGGGATAATTTACCCCCAGTTTGGGAACCACTGCCCTATTGCATTGAAAGCAAAGACAACTCACTGTGCCATTCATTCAATTTAAAGTAAAAGTTGAGCAAACCAGATTTGAGTAAAGTACAAGTTCTCTTGATTTTCAAAGTGTTATTTGTTAAGTTGAGTATTTTTCTTGTGTGAGTTCTTTGCTTACTGTGTGACCTGTCAATTTTTAATTACTTATGCAGAATCGTTAAGCATTTTTTTTCCCATTTAAGTTCACTGTGTTGTGTATTCCTCAGCTACGTTTTCTTTTGTTTCTCTAAATTCTTGTTTTACATTTTGCAAACATGTCTCAAGTTTTCTCAAGCGATGCCTCAGCACATGCTGCTAGTACAACAACTAATGCGTCAGCCCAAAATTCGAGTAACTCCTTATCAAACGATACACATACTCAGACTTCTAGCCTGCGTAATTTTAGTCGTGATCCGTATGATGCTATGCCATTGTTCAATGGTAACCCAGACAACCTTGAAGGTTGGTTTACCGCTGTTAGAGCCAGAGCTAATGCTTCAGTTGATGGTCTTCCATCTGAGAGTTGTTTAATCAGTATCGGAAAGGAGAGTCTACCCCGTTCTCCAGCAGCCTCACATGTATTTAACTTAATTCGTATGAAGGATTTTCAAGATCTGACCAGGTGGCAAGATTATGAACAGTTAATTCGGAACTATCTTGAACCGGTGCGAGAAACCGATC
Source organism: Cherax quadricarinatus (assembly GCF_038502225.1). Taxonomy (NCBI): domain Eukaryota; kingdom Metazoa; phylum Arthropoda; class Malacostraca; order Decapoda; family Parastacidae; genus Cherax; species Cherax quadricarinatus. Next base: position 8,959,337 of record NC_091339.1, read on the forward strand.
CGTTTGTCGTTCTCAAAGAATTAGTTTGCACAGCTCCGAGACCAGAAGAGTCATTAGATGAGTTTGCTCTGTCTTAATAAGCTAATGTACTCATTCGTTAAAGCAGGTCAAAATTCCAAGTACCTTAAAGATAACGATAAACCAGCCCTTGATGGGTTTGCCAAATTAGCTGCATTTGGAGTTATTAAACAACTAATGCCACCGACATCTATGTATGTGTACAATTCAAGTCTGCTAGATGCTACTATGTGACCGCTTGCAGCTCTAATCCATGTACGAAGTTTGTGTCCTGAGGGAACCTTCCCTTATCGTAAGTCTATGCCAACCACTTTGTCTACTCCTGTACCTCCTCTAGTTTGTGCTACTACCAAAACTCCCAACCTTAATCACTCGCGTCCATCATCCAAAGCAAGTGTTAAGAGCCATCATTCCCGTAGCACCCGTAGTATGTACAGTACCCACAGTCAAAGAACTTGCTACAATTGTGGTTACCGTGGCCATATTGCTATTAATTGTCATGATAGTCACCCTAAGAAGCGTCGTACTGATGATGAGTACCAGTCAGATCTTCCCTACTGTACTTATCATAGAATTCATGGACATGACACATCTGAGTGCAACGCTCTCTACAACCTGCAGTACTTTAGATCTTTCCGTGGCCGTTCCAACTGCAAAGCCAGGAGAGGAAACAGACATCATGGTTCACAAACTAACCAGAACCAGGCTCATTCTTCCAATTCGGGGGAATCCGAGCGCCCAAATCTACTCGTCCAGTCGTGACAGTAGTAGGTGATAACGGGTACACCATCCCAGTCCAAAATTCCTATGAAGCCTTAGCCAGCCTTGAGAATGACAACCCTGCTGTTGATGCTGCTTCACACGTCTCTGACGTAGAGGAATTTGGGGATGAAGTAGAAAATGCCTTCTCCGATGACAACCCACCTTTCTGTTTGCATATAACTCCTAATGAAACGATTGGTCCTTTAGTACAAGCTTCTGTCCATAATGCGCCCGTTCATGTGTTCATGGACTCTGATGCGCAAGTTAATATCATTAGGTCTAGCTTGTTTAAAGAGAAGCAGTTACGCCGTGTCCTCCTCGTTGAACCAACTAGACTCTGGTGCGCAAGTTAATATCATTAGGTCTAGCTTGTTTAAAGAGAAGCAGTTACGCCGTGTCCTCCTCGTTGAACAAACTACTGTAACCTCCCTTAGTGGAGTAGCTGGTTCCCTTCTGCGAGTCCGAGGTCAGACTTCGCTCACCTTTACTATCCAAGGCAGAGACTTTACTGCTGCTTTTCTTGTTGTCGGCCAGATTACTTTCCCTGGTGACCTTCTACTGGGATTTGCTTCCATGCGAGACTTGCGCATTGTGCTCGACCCGTACCGACGGCATGCCCAAATTGACGACTGACTTGATCGTTCCATTCTGGGGTTACCAGCTTGGATCAGAAATCTGTCATACTGCTGCAGAGTATGATGTACGCATTAAGTCCTTACAAGCCAATGCATTCTCCAGTAGTGTACCCAAGCGGTCAGGCACTGGTAACTCTGTCACTCCCATCTGTGTTCCACCTACACCTTCAGATATGCAAGATAGTGTATTGCCTCATGTGTCCGAGGACGCTCAGACTGCTTTGAGTGCTCTGCCTATCCCTGCAAGGTCTGCTAATCCAAGTAGTAGTTTCTCCATAGGGGACGCCTTGTCAGAAAATGATTACTTGAAACTAGTAATGCCATCTCTTGTTGATGTCACATGCCGTCTGCAGAAAGACGTCTCTGTTGCGGCTAGTGCTCTCACTAGAGTGTCTGTTATTGTTCCTAATGTTCCAGATGGTGATAACGTCCTAGTTGACAGTGATTCCTGCAAGGTCAAGGGTTTATTTGTTGAACCTTCCTTACACGTTGTAGAGACAGCAAGATCCATTTATTCCTTGCTAACACTTCGGGTCACAGTGTTCGTCTCAGAGCAAATACCAACCTCGTTGACCTAGTTCACTATCCTTACCCTGTTCAAGTACAGGATGACGTGCCACCTGACCAGTGGGTCGGTGCTATTTCAACAGTGGAGACCTCATCCACTCCACTGGATCAATCCATCCCACCAGTTGAGGAGAAAGACTTGTTGACGCTGTTGAACAAACGTCGTAACGCCATTGCCTTACCAGGTGAGAAGATGGGTATAACAAACTTATTGTTCCATCGTATTCCACTTGAACCTGGTACTAGACCTATCTATATACCTGTGTACAGAATGCCTCATTCCCAAGTTGCTGTCGCAGAGGAACTGATCAATCAGATGCTCAATGATGGAGTTATTGCACATAGCAATTCACCCTGGAATGCGCCCTTGATCCTAGTGCCTAAGAAGGACGGCACTTGGCGCCTGGTGATTGACTTTAGGAAGTTAAATGCGAAAACCATTCCAGATCGCTTCCCACTTCCTGTACTGGGTGATCTTTTACGTAACATTGGAGATAACAAAGTCTTTTCAACCCTGGACTTGTTACAAGGATTTTGGCAAGTCCCTCTTCACGAGGACAGCCAAGAGTTAACTGCATTCTCCACTCCCACAGGTCATTATCATTTCCTATGAATGGCTTTTGGATTACGATCGTCACCTATCACGTTCTCTAGACTCATGACTAACATCTTTAGAGGTCTTATAGGTAAAGCACTTATGGTGTACTTAGACGACGTAATCGTCATGTCCGAAGATGTGGATACACATCTGAAAAGACTTGATATAGTGCTTGGCAAGCTTGAAGAAGCCAATTTAAAGATAAAACTGTCCAAATGTTAATTTTTCAGATCAGAAATTAAGTTTCTGGGTCACGTAGTCACTCCTAGAGGGGTTACGACTGATCAAAGTAAAGTAACTGCAGTACTAAATTTTCCAACTCCCAAAACTGCTGATGCTGTAAGATCCTTTGTGGGTCTAGCAGGTTTCTACAGGTCTTTCATTGCAAATTTTTCTCAATAGCAGCTCCGCTAACTGAATTGCTTAAGAAAGATGCTCCTTTCGTTTGGACCTTCCGTCAAAAAAAAAGCATTCCAAACTCTAAAAGAAAAGTTAACATCTGCTCCAATTTTGAAATTCCCAGATTTTTCTAAGCCCTTCTATCTGACAACTGATGTTAGTTCAATTGGCATAGGTGCCGTACTAGCTCAGAAGACTGATGGCAAGTACAACGCAGTTGCATTTGCTAGCCGAGTCCTTATGAAGGCTGAACGTAATTATACAGTAACGGAGCAAGAAGCGTTAGCAATAGTATGGTCTTTAAAGCACTTCCGAGACATTATTTACCAGTACCCTGTTCATGTCTTGACAGACCATGCACCACTGATACCTTTATTCCAGAACAAACAACCTACTGGAAGGTTAGCCAGATGGACCTTGACTATCCAAGAGTTCAATCCCACCTTTGAACATTTACCTGGCAAGTCAAATGTAGTCGCAGATGCTTTATCGCGACACGTTAGTGTAGTTACTGCAGATCCTCCATTTACTGTCGAGGATGTCAAAAATGCCCAAAGAACAGATCCCATGTGGTCTGGTGTGATTCGATTCCTGCTCCAGGAAGATCTTATTCTTACTGTGAAGCCACCAACACCCATTAGTGACTTTGTAATGAGCCAAGAATTACTGTATCGAACAGCCGAGTTGGGTACTCCAAGCAGAAGAGTGTACCAGTTAGTAATTCCACAGTCACTAGTGAACGTAGCTCTACAGCTAGTTCATGATGCACCAGGTGTTGCACACCCTGGTATGGATCGTTCTGTGAAACAAGCCAGAATGAAATACTTTTGGCCACGTATGGCAACTGACATTTCCGAGTATGTTAAGAAATGTAGTGTCTGTATGCAACATAAAGGAAATGTCAATGGTCCTAATCCAATCCAAGTGTACCCAACCACTAGCGAACCGTGGGAAAGAGTTGCCCTTGACTTGTTAACCAATTTTAAATGTTCCCTCCAAGGCAACAAACATCTGTGTGTTATGGTAGACCATTTCACCAGATATTGTGAGTTAGTTCCTATTGCAGATAAGACTGCAGAGACAGTAGCTAAAGCGTTTAAAGAACGCATTATCTGCAGGCATACCACCCCTAAGTCCTTAGTAACAGATAATGGAGGTGAATTCTGTAATGAGATTCTTGAAAATTTGTGTACTTTATACAAGATCTCTAAATCCACCATTGTTCCTCATCATCCTGCCAGCAATGGGTTAGCCGAACGAACCAATAAGAAAGTACTTGATGTCCTGAGAGCCACTATCAACCCCAATAGTGAAACTTGGGATGAAGTCATACCAGATGTCCAATGTGCCATAAATTCTGCTTACAATGCTTCCATAGGTGATACTCCACATTATGCATTGTATGGTGTAGACAAGCGTTTACCCTATGAGTTGTTATATTCCACTCCGAAACCTAATTACAACCCTGATGATTTCGTAGCAACTCGTACCAGCATGGCTCAAAGTGTTTTTAGAAGAATCCGTGAAACACTTCATAAATCAACAGCAGAATTTACTAGAGTAACTAATAGAAGTGCTAAGCCATCAAAAGTCAAAGTAGGTTCAAGAGTAATGCTGACAAATTTCAACAAAACATCCAAAATGCCTAAGCTCGATCAAAAGTTTGTCGGACCTTATCGAGTTGTAGAACATATCTCCGATAATAAGTATAAGGTTAGAGAAATTAGTACTGGTAAGTACAAAGAATCGCATTAGATCATATGAAATTAGCATGCGATGTTGATGATATTGCTACCCAGACTAATGTGACAGATGCTGAAAATCCTCCTGACTCTGTACCCTCTACCTCAGATACTCAGTTAGATAATCAACCTGAATGTCGTTACTCCTTGCGTACTCGACAAGTAATGAGAAACCCACAAGTATCTTTTGTAGATACTCGTTCAAATCTCCCTCAGTCAAGGCATGTGTTAGCCATTGCAGAGGAATTCGATCCTCCCAGAGATGATAACCATTCTGCATATGTAAACCTCACCCTCGCAGAATTGAGTTTAAATGTATATAGTCTGTATAACTAGATGTCTGAGATGAAGTACATTGTCAACTGTTTGTTATTATCTGATTAGTTTTTTCAGATTTTTTTTTCGTATTCACGTTCCCTCCGTATTCTGAGAATTTGACAGTAATAGTCTGAGTGCACCAGATACCTTTGCTGTTAGTTTCACCTTGTATATATATATTTATTCTTCCTCAGAATCAGTAGAGTGCATGAATACAGATCGATCAATCAATTCCATCCCATATTGTACAATGATTTGTTCTTACAGTTTGTAATGCATTACGTTAAAAGTGATTACGTTAACACCCATTACGTAAAATTCATTTTGTTAACATCCAGTATGATACCATCCATTAGTTCTAAGTTATATATGAATTAGTTATTGTATAGAATCAGCCCAGAACCACCTGCCTGTTCAGCCTGTAGATAGTAGTGTATGTCGAGACGACATACGTAACATGACCGAGCTGTCAGCATAGTTGCTGATCCCTGTGTTGTATAGCATATCAGTATCATCCATGTGCTTTAGATAGGAGATCCCTTTTAGGCCTGTGACTGTGTGACGTCATGGGATGCGCATGTGTACGTTCGTACCTCTGCCTTGGCCTCAGTCAGCATTAGACACAGGTTAGGACAGGCAGAGGCTGGGCTCCATTTCCCATCATCACAGTCTGACAATATATGTTACCATCCAACAAATGTGTATACCTTCAACCCTCGATATCTCCATTTAAGAACCCCTACGATACTCTCTGGGGTAGCTGCACTGCTTCTCTCTGGGGAAGCTGCACTGCTGCTCTCTGGGGAAGCTGTACTGCTTCTCTCTGGGGAAGCTGCACTGCTGCTCTCTGGGGAAGCTGCACTGCTGCTCTCTGGGGAAGCTGTGCTGCTTCTCTCTGGGGAAGTTGCACTGCTGCTCTCTGGGGAAGCTGTGCTGATGCTCTCTGGGGAAGCTGTGCTGCTTCTCTCTGGGGAAGCTGCGCTGCTGCTCTCTGGGGAAACTGCACTGCTGCTCTCTGGGGAAGCTGTGCTGCTTCTCTCTGGGGAAGCTGCACTGCTGCTCTCTGGGGAAGCTGCTCTGCTTCTCTCTGGGGAAGCTGTGCTGCTTCTCTCTGGGGAAGCTGTGCTGCTTCTCTCTGGGGAAGCTGCACTGCTGCTTCTCTCTGGGGAAGCTGCACTGCTGCTCTCTGGGGAAGCTGCGCTGATGCTTTCTGGGGAAGCTGCGCTGCTGCTCTCTGGGGAAGCTGCGCTGCTTCTCTCTGGGGAAGCTGTGCTGCTTCTCTCTGGGGAAGCTGTGCTGCTGCTCTCTGGGGAAGCTGCGCTGCTGCTCTCTGGGGAAGCTGTGCTGATGCTCTCTGGAGAAACTGCACTGCCACTCTCTTTGGAAGCTGCGCTGCTACTGCCGCTCTCTGGGGAAGCTGCGCTGCTTCTCTCTGGGGAAGCTGCGCTGCTTCTCTCTGGGGAAGCTGCGCTGCTGCTCTCTGGGGAAGCTGCGCTGCTTCTCTCTGGGGAAGCTGTGCTGCTTCTCTCTGGGGAAGCTGTGCTGCTGCTCTCTGGGGAAGCTGTGCTGATGCTCTCTGGGTAAGCTGCGCTGCTGCTCTCTGGGGAAGCTACATTGCTTCTCTCTGGGGAAGCTGTGCTCCTTCTCTCTGGGGAAGCTGCGCTGCTCCTTTCTGGGGAAGCTGTGCTAATGCTCTCTGGGGAAGCTGCGCTGCTGCTCTCTGGGGAAGCTGTGCTGCTTCTCTCTGGGGAAGCTGTACTGCTGCTTCTCTCTGGGGAAGCTGCGCTGCTGCTCTCTGGGGAAGCTGCGCTGCTTCTCTCTGGGGAAGCTGTGCTGCTTCTCTCTGGGGAAGCTGTGCTGCTGCTCTCCGGGGAAGCTGTGCTGATGCTCTCTGGGTAAGCTGCGCTGCTGCTCTCTGGGGAAGCTACATTGCTTCTCTCTGGGGAAGCTGTGCTTCTTCTCTCTGGGGAAGCTGCGCTGCTCCTTTCTGGGGAAGCTGTGCTAATGCTCTCTGGGGAAGCTGCGCTGCTTCTCTCTGGGGAAGCTGTACTGCTGCTTCTCTCTGGGGAAGCTGCGCTGCTGCTCTCTGGGGAAGCTGCGCTGCTTCTCTCTGGGGAAGCTGCGCTGATGCTCTTTGGGGAAGCCGTGCTGATGCTCTCTGGGGAAGCTGTGCTGCTTCTCTCTGGGGAAGCTGCGCTGCTTCTCTCTGGGGAAGCTGCGCTGCTGCTCTCTGGGGAAGCTGCATTGCTTATCTCTGGGGAAGCTGTGCTGCTTCTCTCTGGGGAAGCTGCACTGCTCCTTTCTGGGGAAGCTGTGCTAATGCTCTCTGGGGAAGCTGCGCTGCTGCTCTCTGGGGAAGCTGCATTGCTTATCTCTGGGGAAGCTGCGCTGCTTCTCCCTGGGGAAGCTGTGCTGCTTCTCTCTGGGAAAGCTGCGCTGCTGCTCTCTGGGGAAGCTGTGCTGCTTCTCTCTGGGAAAGCTGCGCTGCTGCTCTCTGGGGAAGCTGTGCTGATGCTCTCTGGGGAAGCTGCGCTGCTGCTCTTTGGGGAAGCTGTGCTGCTTCTCTCTGGGGAAGCTGTGCTGCTGCTCTCTGGGGAAGCTGCACTGCTTCTCTCTGGGGAAGCTGCGCTGCTGCTCTCTGGTGAAGCTGCGCTGCTTCTCTCTGGGGAAGCTGCGCTGCTTCTCTCTGGGGAAGCTGCACTGCTGCTCTCTGGGGAAGCTGCGCTGCCACTCTCTGGGGAAGCTGCGCTGCTGCTCTATGGGGAAGCTGAGCTGCCACTCTCTGGGGAAGCTGCGCTGCCACTCTCTGGGGAAGCTGCACTGCCACTCTGAGGAAGCTGCGCTCCCACCCTCTGGGGAAGCTGTGCTGCTGCTGCCACTCTCTGGGGAAGCTGTGCTCCCACTCTCTGGGGAAGCTGCGCTGCCACTCTCTGGGGAAGCTGCACTGCCACTCTGGGGAAGCTGCGCTCCCACCCTCTGGAGAAGCTGCGCTGCTGCTGCCACTCTCTGGGGAAGCTGCACTCCCACTCTCTGGGGAAGCTGCGCTCCAACTCTCTGGAGAAACTGCACTGCTACTCTCTGGGGAAGCTATGTTGCCACACTCTAGGGAAGCTGCGCTGCCACTCTCTGGGGAAGCTGCACTGCCACTCTCTGGGGAAGCTGGCTACTACTTTCTGGGGAAGCTGCGCTGCTCCTGCCACTTTCTAGGGAAGCTTTGTTGCTGTCACTTTCTGGGGAAGCTGCGCTGTTACTGCTACTTTCTGGGGATGCAGCGCTGCTCCTGCCACTTTCTGGGGAAGCTTTGCTGCTACTGTCACTTTCTGGTGAAGCTGCGCTGCTACTGCCACTCTCTGGGGAAGCTGGAGTTTTGAGACTCTATGACCGCGGGTTCAATCCCGGCCGGGGGTATGGTTTTTTTTCTGCCAATCTCTGAAAAAGCTGCACTCTAATGAGGACATTAGAGCACTCCAGGATGATTTGAATAGACTGATGCAGTGGTCGGAGAAGTGGCAGATGCAGTTTAATATAGACCAATGCAAAGTTCTAAATGTTGGACAGGAAAATAACCATGCCACATATAAACTAAATAATGTAGATTTTAATATCACGGATTGCGAAAAGGATTTAGGAGTTCTGGTTAGTAGTAACCTAAAACCAAGACAACAGTGCATTAGTGTTCGCAATAAAGCTAACAGAATTCTTGGCTTCATATCAAGAAGTATAAATAGTAGGAGTCCTCAGGTTGTTCTTCAACTCTATATATCCTTGGTTAGACCTCATTTAGATTATGCTGCACAGTTTTGGTCACCGTATTACAGAATGGATATAAATGCTCTGGAAAACGTGCAGAGGAGGATGACAAAGTTGATCCCATGCATCAGAAATCTTCCCTATGAGGATAGACTGAGGGCCCTGAATCTGCACTCTCTAGAAAGGCGTAGAATTAGTAGGAATATGAGGTGTATAAATGGAAAACGGAATTAATAAAGGGGATGTAAATAGCGTGCTAAAAATATCTAACATAGACAGGACTCGCAGCAATCGTTTTAAATTGGAAAAATTCAGATTCAGGAAGGATATAGGAAACCACTGGTTTGGTAATAGAGTTGTGGATGAGTGGAACAAACTCCCGAGTACCGTCATAGACGCTAAGACATTGTGTAGTTTTAAAAATAGGTTGGATAAATACATGACTGGGTGTGGGCGGGTGTAAGTTGGACCTGACTAGCTACTAGGTCGGATGCTGTGCTCCTCGCTTAAGTGACGTGTCTGACTTCACTAGGTCAAGGCATTAGCTTAAGCCGGTGGGGAGAATTGGAGCGGCCTCACATAGACCAGTAGGCCTGTTGCAGTGTTCCTTCTTTCTTATGTTCTTACTGCCACTTTCTGGGGAAGCTGCGCTGCTACTGCCACTCTCTGGGGAAGCTGTGCTGTTGCTGCCACTTTCTGGGGAAGCTGTGCTGCTACTGCCACTCTCTGGGGAAGCTGTGCTAAGACTCTCTGGGGAAGCTGCACTACTACAGGCATTCTCTGGGGAAGCTGAACTACTACTCACACTCTCTGGGGAAACTGCGCTACTACCATGACTCTCTACCACTTGTTCTTGTTCTTGTGCATTTCCTCTTATTCCCATGGGGAAGTGGAACAGAATTCTTCCTCCGTAAGCCATGCGTGTTGTAAGAGGCGACTAAAATGCCGGAAGCAAGGGGCTAGTAACCCAATTCTCTTGTATAAATTATTGAATTTAAAAAGAGATACTTTCGTTTTTCTTTTCAGGCCACCCTGCTTAGGTGGAATATTACCAGCTTGTCGAGAGAAATATATATATATATATATATATATATATATATATATATATATATATATATATATATATATATATATATATATATATATATATATATATATATATATATATATATATATATATATATATAACGCTAAACCCATGTGGGTTATTCAGAGGAAGACGTGGTAGAGGGTTGATTCTCCGTGTGCTGAGAGCGCGAGACGGGTGCTTCGTATTTGCACTCACCTAGTGCTTGCAATAGGAGTAAGAAGAGTCACTGTTGCGTGTTTATGATGAAAGAGAAAGTGAAGAGATGCTAGGTCCGGTGGCCTGGTGGCTGAAGCTCTCCCCTCACACACGGAGGGCCCGGGTTCGGTTCCCGGCGGGTGGAAATACACATTTCGATGCGTTTCCTTACACCTGTTGTCCTGTTAACCTAGCAGCAAATAGTTACCTGGGTGTTAGTCGACTGGTGTGGGTGGCATCCTAGGGAACAAGATTGAGGACCACAATGGAAATAAGACAGACAGTCCTCGATGACGCACTGACTTTCTTGGGCTATCCTGGGTGGCTAACCCTCCGGGGTTTAAAATCCGAAGAAAATCTTATCTTATCGTAATATAAAGGTTGACAAATAGAATATTTCCAGGTAGTAAGTGCCACTACCAATGAAATTTAATATATATATATATATATATATATATATATATATATATATATATATATATATATATATATATATATATATATATATATATTTGGAGAATTTATTGTTGATGTGACACGAAGAGCATACGACTGGTCTTGTAACTACAAAGAGGCGAGTACAAACAGGTTATTACACCGCTTGAACACTCTCAGGCTGTACACTAACTGCTAACAAGGATAATGACGGTATATATTACTTCACACAGTATGGTGACCAACATCGTTAAATCCACCAATATACCACTTAGATAATTCTTTGCTGACGAGCGGAAATTATGGGTCATTACCAATTTGTGGTCCCGGAGGAAGTATTGAGAGAGGAAGGTCAGCAGTCACGGGGACCAGGCAACCAGGTGACCCTCAGCCGAGGTAACCAATTACCTACCTGGAAGAGTATATCATAAGAAAGTCTGTGATTAAGGCTGCTGCGACCCGGCAGTTGGTGCTTGAAGGGCGATGGTTAATATTTGTATACGAGAACTAGAGCGTCAACAAGGGTGTAATGAAATTGCAAATTGACAATCTTTATTATGGCTCGACAGTCCAGCTTGGTGTTATATGGCTGAACATTCTTGCTCCTGACACGCAGGAGGGGGGAGAAGGGTTGATGAAGCGGGAGAGGGGGTGAAGAATAGTGACATGGGAATGTAGATGGAAGTGGGGTGTAGTTGGGGTGTAGAATACGTACAGTAGTGAAGGTGTAGGTAGGACTTGGGTGTTGGTGGGGTAAGAGGCGTGTAAGTGTAGATATGTAGGGCGAATTTACTTGGGAAATTGGAGGATGGTGCAAGTTGTGGTATACTTATTGGGATGGATTTGTCAGTGTGGAAGGGGTGGCAGGGAGTAGAATGCAGGGGTGAGTGTTGTTATAGCTGGGGTGTTGTTTGCAGGAGAATTTGCCAGATGAAAGTGTAGGAGACTTAGTTGTGGATATGTTTGGGCAGTATTGGGATGCTTAGGGGCATCTAGGAGGCATGGGTGTTGGGCGAGGTGTAAGAAACGTGGGTGTAGTGGTGTAGGTGTAGGGGACACTAATGCGTTTGTGGAAGTGTGGGGAACATGAATGTATTGGTGGATGTGAAACAGACATGAATATGATGTAAATGTAGGTGACATTAGTGGGTTGGTGGCAGTGTACAGGACATTATCGCGCTGGTGAATGCATAATGGTCATGAATGTGCTGATGACTGTGTTAGTGAAGATGATGGAGACATGAATATGTATGTCGGTGGAGGTGACATGAAATTTCGGAAAGTTACCAGAGCCGTAGGGTAGAGCGAATCAGAAATTGCTGGACACAATAAATCCGACGAGAAGTAGTGAAGAAACTACTGTACGAGTCAGATATCTCAAAGACAGTGGGACCAGATTATATATCTCCAAGGGTTCTGAGAAAGGGAGCGAAAGTAATGCTTGAACCAATAACAACAATCTTCAACAAATCAATGGACCCAGGGCAACTACCATAATTGTATCAGACAGTAAATGTAGTTCCAGTAAATAAGAAGACAGGCAGAATTAAACTAAAGGTCGGTGTCATTAATTTGCCTAATATGCAAGGTTATAGAGCAGATTATCAGGAGAAGAGTAATGGAGCAACTAGAAAGGAGTGGGCTCATACATAACAATCTGCATGGCTTTAGAGATGGCAAATCCTGTCTCATAAATCGTCTAGGGTTTTGTGACAAGGTAACAGAAGTGAGGCAGGAGAGTGTGTTGGGTAGATTGCATATTTCTGGACTATAAGAGACTGGAACAAAAGCTAGAGGAGAGGCATTACAACGGTTCAAGGAATATATAAGAGGAAATGAACAATGAGCTATTGTCCTTCAAGAAGTGTTGGAATAAGGGATCCGCAAGGTTCAACACTAGCGCAGGTACTATTTCTCATATACGTGAATGACATGATGGAAGGGATAGATTCAGAGATATGTCTGTTCACAGATGTTGTGAAACTAATGGGAGGAGCGCAAACAGGTGAGAACCACGAAAGACTAAAAACTGACCCGGACAGTCAGCAGGTCTGGTCTGAGAAGTGTGGGTACTGTAACTTAACTCTAGCAAGTTTAAAGTTATGAAGATTGGGGATGGGCATAAAAGACCACAGAAGTACAGGCACGGGGGGCAAAGTGAAGGACTTCTGGGTGAGCACTGTACCGAGCATATCAAATGAGGCAGACATTGTTAGTTCTGTAATAAATGAGTTTGCCTGTCGTGGAGCATTACCCTGATGCGGGTCTTAGTCATATGATGACCCTCCACTGGAGCTTTTGGTCATCTGACCGACGCCTTCCACTGGCTTACCAGTCCACCCCTTTAAAAATTACGGTTATAATTACAAACACTTACTCTCCAGGATCCAGCAGCTATAATTTAACATTTTATGCCACTCAAAAGTAACTATTACGGACTTAAAGGGATTTTTCAAGACTATTAATTTTGTTAATAAATTTTAATTTGTATCTGACATGACTAGACTTCTGTTTGATTTTTTTAGACTTTAATTCTTCCTAGAAACCTAGACCAGTCACTGAATACTTGAAGTTAGTTTAAAGGTCGATGTTTTTTTATTACCACCAACTCAGAGGACCAAGTCTGAAGGTAACTTTATCTCTGATCAGTTAGACTAATAATGTTTTATTCTTCGTACTAAACATGCATCAGCAATTATTCAGCTGAATAACTGTTGATACATATAAACATTTGGAAAATCTATGATTTGCTTTCAGAACCGTAAGCAAGGTGGTGTTGACGACACTGTATATGACGTGTACCGTAGCTCGGTTGGTGGGGCACTCAGCTCACACATTGAGTGTCCGTGGTTCGATCCCTGGTTTTGGTGTAAACACTGGGCATGTTTCCTTAAAACACCTGGCCCTGTTTACCTAGCAGGAAGTAGGTACCTGGGTGTTAGTCGACTGGTGCGGGTCGCATCCTGAGGGACAAAATTAACCCAAGATCCCTGAGATTCTCCGCATAACCAGGGAATTTCTATATAGTATGTCACTGATGTCAGCTATGGTCTGTATAAGTTGTATGTACTTGCAGAAATAAAAAATTATTATTATTATTATTATTATTATTATTATTATTATTATTACGTTAGATCCATGTTGGAATACACAATACCGGTATGGAACCCACACCTGGTCAAGCATATCAAGAGGTAGTGCAGAAATTTGCAACATAACTATGAAAAGAGATTAAGTGAGCAAACCCTAGTGACACTGGAGGAAAGGACGAGGGGCAGTATAATAACAAGGTACAAAATACTGAGAAGAATTCAATGGGTGGACAGGGACAGATTGCTCGAAAAACGGGAAACAAGAACGTGAGGGCGCAGCTGGAAGCTGAAAACGCAGATGAATCATTGGGATGTTAGGAAGCATTTTGATGAAAGTTAAGACACGTGTGCAACATCTGGTTATCTTTATTATAGACGTTTCGCCATCCAGTGGCTTTATCAGTACAGATTCTAGGACATAACTAGAAGACAGTAGAACTATGTACAAAAGATGAGGTAATCAGTCCCTCAGCCTTGGTGTGGAGAGCATCGGTGCTCTCCACACGAAGGCTGAGGGACTGATTACCTCATCTTTTGTACATATTTCTCCTGTCTTCAAGTTATGTCCTGGAATTTGTATTGATAAAGCCACTGGATGGCGAAACGTCTACAATAAAGATATCCAGATGTTGCACACGTGTCTTAACTTTCATCTTGTCGGTATTATATACCTTTCTTGCACAGGAAGCATTTTTTTCATTCTTACAGTTGCAGAAAGTGGAACTACCTGGACAGTGGAATGGCAGAGGCAGGACCCATACACAGCTTTAAGAAGAGGTACGATAAAGCTCTCGAATTCAGGAAAGAGTAAACTTATCACCAACCAGCGAAGAGGTGGGACAAAGAGCTGAGACTAGACCCCCTACAACCACATATAGGCGAATAGACACACACACACACACACACACACACACACACACACACAAACACAAACACACACACACACACACACACACACACACACACACACACACACACACACACACACACACACACACACACAAACACACACACATACACACACATACATGTCGGCAGCATTTTGAGAGGCAGAGTGATAATTACCAGATGACGACACTGAACAATACTGGCCTCCACAGACAAGGGTGATACAGCCACAGATTACACTGGTACTCAGGAATTAGTGAAAATATACAGAGATAAGATCTGCTGAAATGCTAGTGAGTGAGGGCTGGCTGGAGTGAGCGAGGGCTGGCTGGAGTGAGCGAGGGCTGGCTGGAGTGAGCGAGGGCTGGCTGGAGTGAGCGAGGGCTGGCTGGAGTGAGCGAAATGAATGGTTGTCCAGGGCAATTGGTGTCAATTGCTGGCTGGACAAATACTGTAAGGAAAATGCGGTAACATTCAATAACAACTGGGACCTCTCCTATGGCAGAAATGACATGTATGCCAGGGATGGGGTTCACTTATCTAGGTCTAGGGTGGTAGCACTGGCAACTGCAGTGGAGGGAGCAGTTAGGACTTTAAACTAGGAATAGTTAGTGGTATGGGTTTTGGCAGGAAAACAGTGAAGTCCCAGTGTAGTAATATTACGAGTTCTAGGGGAACTAGTAATAAGCAGAACGAGGTAGATATTGAAAAGCCAGGGACTTTGGGTGATAAGAACAGTAATAGGTTTAGTAGAAAAACAGAAATGAGCAGTAAGGGTAAAGAGAAAGGAGTCTTTCAATGTTTATTATGCTAATTGCTGTAGTGCTAGGAATAAGATGGACGAGTTGAGATTAGTTGTTAGTGCAGGTAACATTGATGTATTTGCCTTAACTGAGACGTGGTTTAATTAAAAAAGTCGGGACATGCCTGCGGAATGTCATATTCAGGGTTTTAAATTGTTCCAAGTAGATAGAAGTATCGGGAAGGGGGGTGGGGTGGCATTGTATGTCCGAGATCGCTTGAACTGTTGCATAAAAACGGGTATTAAGTCTGAAGTAACACATACAGAGTCTGTTTGGATAGAATTTTCAGAGGGGCATGAAAAACTGATTTTAGGAGTGATATACCGTCCCCCAAACTTAGATAGGGACCAAGGGAGACTACTATGGGAGGAAATTGTTAAGGCCACAAGGCACGATAATGTAGTAATTCTAGGAGACTTTAACTTTAGTCATATTGATTGGAATTTCTTGACTGGGAATTTAGAATCATACGACTTCTTAGAAGTAGTTCAGGATTGTTTTTTGAAGCAGTTTGTGACAGAACCTACAAGGGGAAATAACCTGCTTGACTTAGTTATGGCAAACAATGAATCCCTTGTTAATAATTTAGAAATTTCAGAGGAACTGGGTGCTAGCGACCACAAATCAATTACATTTAGCATTGAATGGAAGTACGATAGTAGCGATAACTCAGTAACAGTCCCAGATTTTCGCTTAGCAGATTACGATGGGTTTAGAGAACACTTATCATCTGTTGACTGGGGTAACGAAGTGAGCTATCAATATGACAGTTTTCTGAACACTATACATGCTGCTCAAAGAACGTTTATTCCATATAAAGAAATTAGATCAAATAGAAATGACCCAAAATGGATGAATAATAGGCTCAAATATCTACTAGGGCATAAGAAAGGAATTTATAGGCGTATCAAAAGAGGTGAGGGTCATTTTATGAATCAGTATATTGACATTAAGAGGGACATTAAAAAGGGGATAAGAAAAGCTAAAAGGGACAATGAAATTAAAGTTGCTAGGGATTCTAAAACTAACCCAAAAAGTTTTTTCCAGGTCTATAGAACAAAAGTTAGAGATAAGATAGGTCCCCTTAAAAATACCTATGGGCACCTTACTGACAAAGATAATGAAATGTGCTCGATTTTTAATAATTATTTTCTCTCAGTTTTTACACAGGAAGACACTAACAATATTCCAGTAATTAATTTTTATAGTGGGCTAGAAGAAGATAAATTATGTAACATCACAGTCACTAGTGAAATGGTTGTGAAGCAGATAGACTGAAACAAAATAAGTCACCGGGTCCTGATGAGGTTTTTTCAAGGGTT
The DNA here is from genome assembly GCF_038502225.1 of Cherax quadricarinatus. NCBI lineage: Eukaryota > Metazoa > Arthropoda > Malacostraca > Decapoda > Parastacidae > Cherax > Cherax quadricarinatus. The sequence goes on from NC_091339.1 coordinate 8,975,951, forward strand.
CTTAAGGAATGCAAAATGGAACTCTGTGAACCATTAACTAATATTTTTAATTTATCTCTTCAAACAGGTGTAGTGTCTGATATGTGGAAGATGGCTAATGTAATTCCTATTTTTAAAACAGGGGACAAGTCGTTACCGTCAAATTATCGCCCAATAAGCCTGACCTCAATTGTAGGCAAATTACTAGAGTCAATTATAGCTGAGATTATAAGAAGCCATCTCGATAAGCATAGCTTGATTAATGATACTCAGCATGGATTCACAAGAGGCCGGTCTTGTCTAACTAATTTATTAACTTTCTTCAGTAAAGCTTTTGAGGCTGTTGACCACGATAAAGAATTTGATATTATTTACTTAGATTTTAGTAAGGCTTTTGATAGAGTTCCGCACCATAGACTGTTAAAGAAAGTGGCAGCTCATGGCATTGGGGGAAAAGTGCTCTCGTGGATCGAGTCATGGCTCACTGACAGGAAGCAGAGTGTGTCCATAAATGGGGTTAAATCCGAGTGGGGATCTGTAACAAGTGGCGTTCCACAGGGATCAGTCTTGGGCCCGTTGTTGTTTATAATATATATCAATGATCTTGATGAGGGAATTACTAGTGATATGAGCAAATTCGCCGATGACACAAAGATAGGTAGGATAATTGATTCAAACGTAGATGTTATGGAACTTCAGGAGGATTTAAACAAACTCTATTCTTGGTCAGAAAAGTGGCAGATGCAGTTCAATGTAGATAAATGCAAGGTACTGAAGCTTGGGAATGCTAGGTTATAAGTGTCTCTGGCAGTACTGTTGTTACTGCTAGACTAAGGCTAGGTTATAAGTATTTCTGGAAGTACTGTTGTTACTGCTAGACTAAGGCTAGGTTATAAGTATCTGGCAGTACTGTTGTTACTGCTAGACTAAGGCTAGGTTATAAGTATCTGGCAGTAACAACAGTACTGCCAGATACTTATAACCTAGCCTTAGTCTAGCAGTAACAACAGTACTTATAGTACTTATAAGTTAAATGATGTAGAAATGTAAAGTAAAAGGACACAAGTGCAACTAATGTGACATTTATTGTGGCAACATTTCGCTCTCCAGGAGCTTTATCAAGCCATTACAAACAATACATGGACACAGAGGGTATATAAAGGCTCTGAGTGAGGTGCAATACTAGTGAGGTAACATTTCGATGTTCACTAGTGGTAGTAGTAGTAGTAGTAGTAACAAAAATAATACAATATGGAAGAGCAATTAATTCGTACATGAGTAAAAGGATTAATTGCTCTACCATATTGTATTATTTTTGTTACTACTACTACTACTACTACTACTACCACTAGTGAACATCGAAATGTTACCTCACTAGTATTGCACCTCACTCAGAGCCTTTATATACCCTCTGTGTCCATGTATTGTTTGTAATGGCTTGATAAAGCTCCTGAAGAGCGAAATGTTGCCACAATAAATGTCACATTAGTTGCACTTGTGTCCTTTTACTTTACATATTGTCGGTAATTCTACCAACTTTATTACGATGTAGAACTTAGCCATACAGATTGCGAAAAGGACTTGGGGGTTATGGTGAGCAGCAACCTTAAACCAAGATGATGAAGGAATTACTAGTGATATGAGCAAATTCGCCGATGACACGAAGATAGGTAGGATAATTGATTCAAACGTAGATGTTAAGGAACTTGAGGAGGATTTAAACAAACTGTACTCTTGGTCAGAAAAGCGGCAGATGCAGTTCAATGTAGATAAATGCAAGGTTCTGAAGCTCGGGAGTGTCCATAACCCGAGCACTTATAAGTTAAATAATGTAGAACTTAGCCATACAGATTGCGAAAAGGACTTGGGGGGTTATGCTAAGCAGCAACCTTAAACCAAGACAGCAATGCCTAAGCATACGTAATAAGGCAAATAGATTACTGGGATTTATGTCAAGAAGTGTAAGCAACAGAAGTCCAGAGGTCATACTGCAGCTTTATACATCATTAGTAAGGCCTCACCTAGATTATGCAGCTCAATTCTGGTCTCCATATTACAGAATAGACATAAATTCGTTAGAAAACATTCAGCGTAGGATGACTAAATTAATACATAGCATTAGAAATCTTCCTTATGAAGAAAGATTGAAGACTCTAAGTTACATTCACTTGTTAGACGAAGAATGAGGGGAGACCTGATCGAAGTGTATAAGTGGAAGATAAGTATTAATAAAGGGGATATTAATAAGGTCTTGAGGATATCTCTCCAAGAGAGAACCCGCAGTAATGGATTTAAATTAGATAAGTTTAGATTTAGAAAGGACACAGAGTTAAGTATTGGTTTGGAAATAGGGTAGTTGATGAGTGGAACAGTCTACCTAGTTGGGTTATTGAGGCTGGGACTTTGGGTAGTTTCAAATCTAGGTTGGATAAGTACATGAGTGGGAGGGGTTGGATTTGAGTGGGACTTTCACATCAGAGCTTATTTCTTGGGTGGCATTGAAAATTGGGTTGGTCAAATGTTTTGTTAGTGGGATGAATTGTAAAGGACCTGCCTAGTATGGGCCAACAGGCCTCCTGCAGTGTTCCTCCTTTCTTATGTTATTATGAGGGCTGGCTGGAGTGAGCGAGGGCTGGCTGGAGTGAGCGAGGGCTGGCTGGAGTGAGCGAGGGCTGGCTCACTGGACCGTCTTTGTCAAAGTCTAATATTTTTGAAAAAAATTCTTGAATGCGATGAAATAAATCCGGATGTGACAAACAAGTTGTGAGGACAACGAAGAAATAGTAACAAGATAAGATTTCGTTCGGATTTTCAACTCCGGAGGGTTAGCCACCCAGGATAGCCCAAGAAAGTCTGTGCGTCATCTTATTTCCATTGGGGTCCTCAATTTTGTCCCCCAGGATGCGACCCACACCAGTCGACTAACACCCAGGTACCTACTTGCTGCAAGGTGAACAGGACAACACGTATAAGGAAACACGTCGAAATGTTTCTACCCCGCAGGGAATCGAACCCGGGCCCTGTGTGTGTGAAGCGAGAGCCTTGCCAGCCAGGCCACGGGGTCACCATTTCTTATAACAGTGTGCAGAAAGTTGGTCTTCAGATTGCACTTATACTAAGATTGTAGAAGCAACGGTACTAATCTCTTAATGAAGAATTAAACACATGTAGTAACATCTGGGTATCTTTATATTGTACAAGTATCGCTATCCAGTACAATAAGAGGACATAATGTGAGGACTGTAGAAGTACATAACAAAAGATGAGGTAATCCGTCCCTCAGCCTACAAGTGGGTAATAAGCACAGTAGTGTTGCAGAATCTGAAGCACAGTCATATAGGTACTGGTAGGTTCACCGGGACTGATCCTGGCCAGGGTCTTCTCCACGCGGTGACCTAACATGAACCTTGGCACTTATATACCAGTGTCAGGTGAGGGAGGCACAGCAGACGAAGTGTCGCTGGTAGGCGAGATTTCCCAGTGGAAGTAGTTCATATTTAAGGAATGGGCCAGTAGGATGCAAGATGGTTGTGGAGATGTCTTCTGTACCAAGATTCCATGATACTGCTGTGTCTGGCAAGCTGTATATAGACATGTGTCTAATTCTTCATCTTGTCGGTATTAATGTACAACTGATCTCTGGCCTCAGCCTGAGGGTGAGACGAGGGACGAGCTGAGCTCAAGAAAACGAAGGTACATGCACGCACCGACGTACACCTGCACGCACCGACGCACACATGCACGCACCGACGCACACATGCACGCACCGACGCACACATACACTAACGTACACATGCACGCACCGACGTACACCTGCACGCACCGACGCACACATGCACACACATGCATGCACCGACGCACACATACACTAACGTGCACATGCACACACCGACGCACACATGCACACACCGACGCATACATGCACGTACACATACATGCACGTACATGTCTGGTGAACAGATACTCCAACGCAAAAATTAATGCAAATTCTATTAAAGAATCTGACACGACTGACATGGGAAGGTGTACGTGACCACACGCACACACAAGCAAGCACGCACGCCCATGTTGACGTACGCACACACAAGCAAGCACGCACGCCCATGTTGACGTACACACACACAAGCAAGCACGCACGCCCATGTTGACGTACACACACACAAGCAAGCACGCACGCCCATGTTGACGTCCGCACACACAAGCACGCACGCCCATGTTGACGTACACACACACAAGCAAGCACGCACGCCCATGTTGACGTACACACAAAGCAAGCACGCACGCCCAAGTTGACGTACATACACACAAGCAAGCACGCACGCCCATGTTGACGTACACACAAGCAAGCACGCACGCCCACGTTGACGTACGCACACACAAGCAAGCACGCACGCCCATGTTGACGTACACACACAAGAAAGCACGCACGCCCATGTTGACGTACACACAACCAAGCAAGCACGCACGCCCACGTTGACGTACACACACAAGCAAGCACGCACGCCCACATTGACGTACACACACACAAGCAAGCACGCACGCCCACGTTGACGTACACACAAAGCAAGCACGCACGCCCACACTGACGTACACACACAAGCAAGCACGCACGCCCATGTTGACGTACGCACACACAAGCAAGCACGCACGCCCATGTTGACGTACACACACACAAGCAAGCACGCCCATGTTGACGTACGCACACACAAGCAAGCACGCACGCCCATGTTGACGTACGCACACACAAGCAAGCACGCACGCCCATGTTGACGTACGCACACACAAGCAAGCACGCACGCCCACGTTGACGTACACACACAAGCAAGCACGCACGCCCACGTTGACGTACGCACACACAAGCAAGCACGCACGCCCACCTTGACGTACACACACACAAGCAAGCACGCACGCCCACGTTGACGTACACACACACACACACACAAGCAAGCACGCACGCCCACATTAACGTACACACACACAAGCAAGCACGCACGCCCACGTGGACGTACACACACAAGAGCAAGCACGCACGCCCACATTGACGTACACACACACAAGCAAGCACGCACGCCCACGTTGACGTACACACACAAGAGCATGCACGCACGCCCACATTGACGTACACACAAGCACGCACGCCCACATTGACGTACACACACAAGCACGCACGTCCTCGTTGACGTACGCACACACAAGCAAGCACGCACGCCCACGTTGACGTACGCACACACAAGCAAGCACGCATGCCCACGTTGACGTACGCACACACAAGCAAGCACGCACGCCCACGTTGACGTACGCACACACAAGCAAGCACACACGCCCACATTGACGTACACACACACAAGCAAGCCCGCACGCTCACGTTGACGTACACACACAAGCAAGCACGCCCACGTTGACGTACGCACACACAAGCAAGCACGCACGGCCACGTTGACGTACGCACACACAAGCACGCACGGCCACGTTGACGTACGCACACACAAGCAAGCACGCACGCCCACGTTGACGTACGCACACACAAGCAAGCACGCACGCCCACGTTGACGTACGCACACAAGCACGCACGGCCACGTTGGCGGACGCACACACAAGCAAGCACGCACGCCCACGTTGACGTACGCACACACAAGCAAGCACGCACGGCCACGTTGACGTACGCACACACAAGCAAGCACGCACGCCCACGTTGACGTACGCACACACAAGCAAGCACGCACGCCCACGTTGACGTAGGCACACACAAGCAAGCACGCACGCCCACGTTGACGCACGCACACATAAGCAAGCACGCACGCCCACGTTGACGTACGCACACAAGCAAGCACGCACGCCAACGTTGACGTACGCACACACAAGCAAGCACGCACGCCCACGTTGACGTAAGCACACACAAGCAAGCACGCACGGCCACGTTACATACACACACAAGCACGCACGCCCACGTTGACGTACACACACAAGCAAGCACGCACGCCCACGTTGACGTACACATACAAGCAAGCACGCACCCCCACGTTGACGTACACACACAAGGAAGCACGCACGCCCACGTTGACGTACACAAGCAAGCACGCACGCCCACGTTGACGTACACACACAAGCAAGCACGCACGCCCACGTTGACGTACACACACAAGAAAGCACGCACGGCCACGTTGACGTACACACACAAGCAAGCACGCACGGCCACGTTGACGTACACATACAAGCAAGCACACGTTGACGTACACACACAAGCAAGCACGCACGCCCACGTTGACGTACACATATAAGCACGCACGGCCACGTTGACGTACACATACAAGCAAGCACACGTTGACGTACACACACAAGCAAGCACGCACGCCCACGTTGACGTACACATATAAGCACGCACGGCCACGTTGACGTACACACACAAGCAAGCACGCACGGCCACGTTGACGTACACACACAAACAAGCACGCACGCCCACGTCGACGTACACACACAAGCAAGCACGCACGCCCACGTTGACGTACACACACAAACAAGCACGCAGTTACGTTGACGTACACACACAAGCAAGCACGCACGCCCACGTTGACGTACACACACAAGCAAGCACGCACGGCCACGTTGACGTACACACAAGCAAGCGCGCACGCCCACGTTGACGTACACACACAAGCAAGCACGCACGGCCACGTTGACGTACACACACAAGCACGCACGCCCACGTTGACGTACACACACAAACAAGCACGCAGTCACGTTGACGTACACACAAGCAAGCACGCACGGCCACGTTGACCTACACACACAAGCAAGCACGCACGCCCACGTTGACGTACACACAAGCAAGCGCGCACGCCCACGTTGACGTACACACACAAGCAAGCACGCACGGCCACGTTGACGTACACACACAAGCACGCACGCCCACGTTGACGTACACACACAAGTAAGCACGCACGGCCACGTTGACGTATACACATAAGCAAGCACGCACGCCCACGTTGACGTACACACACAAGCAAGCACGCACGGCCACGTTGACGTACACACACAAGCACGCACGCCCACGTTGACGTACACACACAAGCAAGCACGCACGCCCACGCTGACGTACACACACAAGCAAGCACGCACGCTCACGTTGACGTACACACACAAGCAAGCACGCACGCCCACGCTGACGTACACACACAAGCAAGCACGCACAGCCACGTTGACGTACACACACAAGCAAGCACGCACGCCCACGTTGACGTACACAGTCTCTACATCATACACAGACAGGTGCTCAAGTAACATTCTTGCTGGTACATTCAACAATAAAACATAAGTAGAGAGATAAATACACTCACACAGATTCACAGTTACACACAAATTCACAATTACACACACACAACTCGACTCCTGCAACCACAACAGGTGAGTACACACACACACACACACACATACGCAAGCACACGCCAGGAGCTATTACTCGACCCCTGTAACCACAAATAGGCGAGTACATACCCACACAAGCAAACAGATAGACAGACACACACACACACACACACACACACACACACACACACACACACACACGCACACATACACATATACACAAGCACACGCCAGGAGCTACGAATCGACCCCTGCAACCACAAATAGGCGAGTACATACCTACAGAAGCAGATACACACACACACACACACACACACACACACACACACACACACACACAGTCAGTCAGCAGACATGGGTCACAAGGCTCCGAGAACTTTAGTGGTTTTTAAGTCGTGCAGTAACTGCTAGCAGTAATAAGTGGTAGTGACAACGTCAGTGAACAATCCTACGAGTGATAACCAGAGTTATTAGTTAAAAAAAGTCGAGAGGAAGCCTGAAATCTTTAATATTTCAAAGTGTCAAACCGTTAGTGGTTAGTAGGCTTCTGTTGCTACACAGATTCAAATATACAAAGATTCAAGCGAGTGTGGAAGCGGGTGTTCAAGAATTTCGAGAGATTGGATAACAAGTGAAATGTGGGGCACCATACAGTGAGAGTGAAAAAGTTAATAAGCAAAAGTAGAAAGGAAAAATATAATATATAACAAGGGAAGGTGGCAGTAGGCCTGCTGAAACAGTGATGTCACAACAGTTGTGTGACATTATACATATAAAGTGTAACACCGAATGTGAAGTGTATTCCAATATAAGTGAAGTGTATTCTATCATAAGTGACATTGAGGGACGCGGGATGCATGAGCATATACGGTTATAAAGATCATGGGTGAAGAATTTTCAAAATAGTGATAGAAGGCGTGTGTACGACGACTACGTCATCAGCATTTGGCAACTTGTCATAGCATCACTGCCAGCTTAAGTATCACTCACCTGTTTGGGGTTGTTTTGGGGGTTCTGAATCCTGGCCTTAGTCACTGTTAGATACTGGTCACTCACTCCTGCAAGCTATTACCAGAATCAGAGCAGAAATAGCATAGATAAGGTGAAGATAGGGTTGACTAGCGAGGAGCAGCCTAGCGAGGGGAAGCCTAGTGAGGGTGACGTCAGACACTCCTAGAAGCTGAGACAAGCTAAATTTTACAACCTAATTACTTTCTGTGTTTTATAAGTAGGAGTGATAAGTGCTAGAATCACTGTTGGTAGTTTTAGAAATACGGGTATTACTACTGATATTTATTAGCAGTATGAATACTTAGAAGTGGGGGCACACACACACACACACACACACACACACACACACACACACACACACACACACAAACAGACACACACACACACACCCATATACAGGATTTCACACCTTCCTGTGAAGTGACCCTCTAACCCTTCCTTCCCCCCCCCGCCTCTCTCCCTCTCCTCTCCTCTCTCTCTCTCTCTCTCCCCCCTTTCTCTCATCCTCTCTTCCTCTCCCTCTTCCTCTCTCTCTTCCTCTCACTCTTTCTCTCTTCCTCTCTCTTCCTCTCTCTCCCTCTCCCTCTCTCTCTTCCTCTCTCTCTTCCTCTTCTCTCTCTCTCCCTCTCTTCCCTTGTCACTCCCCCCTCTCTCTTACCTTTTCCCTCTCTCTCTCACTTTCTCCCCCTTTTCGCCTCCTACCCTCCCCTTCTCTCTCTTTCTCCCTCTCTCTCACTCTCTCCCCCTTTTTCTTTTTCACTTTCTCTTTTACTAAAAAAAAAGAAAAAAAAAAAAAAAAAAAAAAAAAAAAAAAATGGTTGGGACTCGCAGGAATCAGGGATCAGATGACAATGGTACTGGTAGGGAGGAATGGATGGAGGAGCAGTGGAAAATGATAGAGCAAGAATGGGAGAGAAAATTAGGAGAGCTTTCTGAAAAAATGGAGAAAGAGCTCTCTGTGAAATGGGAAGAGAGGTTGGAGAAGGAGACGAAGAATTGGGAGGCCCAAGTCGAAACTGCAGTAGCCAGGGTAAAGGTCCTAGAATTTGAGGTAAACAGGCTGAAGCAAGTCTCAGGGGTAGTGACCAGAGAAGACACACCATACGAAGCTGAGAGGCTGAACAGGAAGGAAGGAGATATGAAATATGCTAAGGTCCTATCAGCCTGCAAAGAAGGGCCAGGGAGTGGAAGGGAAGAGCAGATGGGTGCAGATGGAGAGGGAGATAGGTCGAATGCTGAGGCACAACCATGCTACCAAGAGCCACTGGAAAAATCAAGGGAGAAAATGACCACATACAGACAGGAACCAGAGTCACAGAGGGAGAGGCAATGGGAGGAGGAAAGGGCAAAATCAGTGTTTATCCATGGGATTCGGGAGAGAGAGGAAAGGACACACACTGAAAGACGGCAGGAAGAAAGAAAGGAGATTGAGAAAATCATCACGGAAATAGGGGGAGAAGACATGGACAAGATTGTAAATTTTCAGAGAATAGGGGGGTACTTGAAGGGGAGAAACCGACCGATCAAGCTGATTCTCAGGACAGAAACAGTGCGGAACAGGATCCTCCAAGAAAAACCACGGTTGAGAAGCTCGGAAGAGTACAAGAAGGTGTTCCTAGACAGAGACAGAACACAAAAATAGAGACAGCAGCTGAGGGAGAGGACAAAAAAGCGAAAGGAGCTAGGAAAGGAGACAAGGATGGAACCAGCAGAGGTCAGTCAGAGCAGAACAGAGCAGCAAGAGCAAGCACACACACAACTATCCTCAGAACCCCACAACCTATCACACAATCCCAACACACAATACAATCCATACCCACAGCTTCCACCCAACCCTCAACCATAGAATCCCACAGTATGCTACCAGTTCTCCCACCCCCACAGGCCCCCCAAACCACAGTGTTGGAAAGGAAAGTGAAGGTATGGTACACAAACGCTGATGGAATAACAAACAAGTGGGAGGAGTGGCACGAAAGAGTCAAAGAGGCATCACCAGACATCATAGCAATCACAGAAACCAAGCTTACAGGTATGATAACAGATGCCATCTTCCCAACGGGATACCAGATCCTGAGGAAAGACAGAAGGAACAGGGGGGGGGAGGAGTGGCATTGCTGATCAAACACCGATGGAATTTTGATGAGCTGGAGAGAGGAGACAGCGGAGAAGAAAGTGATTGCATAGCGGGAACGCTTCACTCTGGAGGTCCCAAGGTGATAATTGCAGTGATGTATAACCCACCACAGAACAGCAGGAGGCCAAGGCAAGAGTATGACGAGAGCAATAGAGCGATGGTTGACACACTGGCTACAGTGGCCAGAAGAGCTCATACATGCAGGGCAAGGCTCCTGATCATGGGCGACTTTAACCACAAGGAGATCGAATGGGAGAACTTGGAGCCACATGGGGGCCAAGATACATGGAGGGCTAAGATGATGGAGGTGGTTCTGGAAAACTTCATGTACCAACACGTAAGGGACACTACAAGAGAGAGAGGAGAGGATGAACCAGCAAGACTGGACTTAGTATTCACCTTGAGTAGTGCAGATATCGAGGACATCACATATGAAAGACCCCTTGGGGCCAGCGATCATGTGGTTTTGAGCTTCGAATACACAGTAGAGCTACAAGTGGAGGGGGAAGCAGGAAGGCCAGGACGAATGAAACCAAACTACAGGAAAGGGGACTACACAGGAATGAGGAACTTCCTGAATGAGGTTCAGTGGGACAGAGAACTGGCAGGGAAACCAGTTAATGAGATGATGGAATATGTAGTCACAATGTGCAAGGAGGCTGAGGAGAGGTTTGTACCCAAGGGTAACAGGAATAATGAAAAAGCCAGGATGAGCCCATAGTTCACTCAAAGATGCAAGGAGGCAAAAACCAAGTGTGCTAGGGAATGGAAGAAATATAGAAGGCAAAGGACCCAGGAGAATAAGGAGAGCAGTCGTAGAGCCAGAAACGAATATGCACAGATAAGAAGGGAGGCCCAACGTCAATATGAAAACGACATAGCAGCAAAAGCCAAATCTGACCCGAAGCTGTTATACAGCCACATCAGGAAGAAAACAACCGTCAAGGACCAGGTAATCAGGCTAAGGAAGGAAGGAGGAGAGACAACAAGAAATGACAGTGAAGTATGTGAGGAACTCAACAAGAGATTCAAAGAAGTGTTCACAGAGGAGACAGAAGGGGCTCCAGAAAGACGGAGAGGTGGGGTACACCACCATGTGCTGGACACAGTACACACAACCGAGGAAGAAGTGAAGAGGCTTCTGAGTGAGCTAGATACCTCAAAGGCAATGGGGCCAGATAACATCTCTCCATGGGTCCTGAGAGAGGGAGCAGAGGTGCTATGTGTACCCCTAACAACAATATTCAATACATCTATCGAAACAGGGAGATTGCCTGAGGCATGGAAGACAGCAAATGTGGTACCAATCTTTAAAAAAGGAGACAGACATGAAGCACTAAACTACAGACCAGTGTCACTGACATGTATAGCATGCAAAATCATGGAAAAAATTGTCAGGAGAAGAATGGTGGAACATCTAGAAAGGAATGATCTCATCACCAGCAGACAACATAGTTTCAGAGACGGGAAATCCTGTGTCACAAACCTACTGGAGTTCTATGACATGGTGACAGCAGTAAGACAAGAGAGAGAAGGGTGGGTGGATTGCATTTTCTTAGACTGCAAGAAGGCGTTTGACACAGTACCACACAAGAGATTAGTGCAAAAACTGGAGGACCAAGCAGGAATAACAGGGAAAGCACTGCAATGGATCAGGGAATACTTGTCAGGAAGACAGCAGCGAGTAATGGTACGAGGAGAGGTGTCAGAGTGGGCACCTGTGACCAGCGGGGTCCCACAGGGGTCAGTCCTAGGACCAGTGCTGTTTCTGGTATTTGTGAACGACATGACGGAAGGAATAAACTCCGAGGTGTCACTGTTTGCAGATGACGTGAAGTTGATGAGAAGAGTTCATTCGATCGAAGACCAGGCAGAAATACAAAGGGATCTGGACAGGCTGCAGACCTGGTCCAGCAACTGGGTCCTGGAGTTCAATCCCACCAAGTGCAAAGTCATGAGGATTGGGGATGGGCAAAGAAGACCGCAGATGGAGTACAGTCTAGGGGGTCAGAGACTACAAACATCACTCAAGAAAAAAGATCTTGGGGTGAGTATAACACCAGGCACATCTCCTGAAGCGCACATCAACCAAATAACTGCTGCAGCATATGGGCGCCTAGCAAACCTCAGAACAGCATTCCGACATCTTAATAAGGAATCGTTCAGGACCCTGTACACCGTGTACGTTAGGCCCATATTGGAGTATGCGGCACCAGTTTGGAACCCACACCTAGCCAAGCATGTAAAGAAACTAGAGAAAGTGCAAAGGTTTGCAACAAGACTAGTCCCAGAGCTAAGAGGTATGTCCTATGAGGAGAGGTTAAGGGAAATCAACCTGACGACACTGGAGGACAGGAGAGATAGGGGGGACATGATAACGACTTACAAAATACTGAGAGGAATTGACAAGGTGGACAAAGACAGGATGTTCCAGAGATTGGACACAGTAACAAGGGGAAACAGTTGGAAGTTGAAGACACAGATGAATCAAAGGGATGTTAGGAAGTACTTCTTCAGCCACAGAGTAGTCAGGAAGTGGAATAGTTTGGGAAGCGATGTAGTGGAGTCAGGATCCATACATAGCTTTAAGCAGAGGTACGATAAAGCTCATGGTTCAGGGAGAGTGACCTAGTAGCGACCAGTGAAGAGGCGGGGCCAGGAGCTTGGACTCGACCCCTGCAACCTCAATTAGGTGAGTACACACGCACACATACACATATACATAAGCACACGCCAGGAGCTATGACTCGACCCTTGCAACAACAAACAGGCGAGTACATACCCACACAAGCACACAGGCAGGCACACACACACACACACACACACACACACACACGCGCGCGCGCGCGCGCGCGCGCGGGTCCGTGGGGTGCAGACGTTGGTGCACAAGGCTCCGAGAACCCTAGTGTTTTTTTAAGGCGTGCAGTAAATGCTAGCAGTAATCAGTGGTAATGATATCGTCAGTGAACAATAATACAAGTGATAACTGAAGTTATTAGTTAAAAATAGTCGAGAGGAAGCTGAAATTATCAATATTTCAAAGCGCCAAGCCGTTGTGAGTCTATAGGGGCTGTTGCCACACAGATTCAAACATACAAAGATCAAAGTGAGTGTGGAAGCGGCTGTTCAAGAATTATCAGCGTTTGGCTAACAAGTGAAATGTGGGGCATCATACAGTGAGAGTGAAAAAGTTAATAAGCAAAAGGGGAAAGGAAAAATAAAATATATAACAAGGGAAGGTGGCAGCAGTAGGCCTGCTTAAAGCAGTTACGTCACGACAAGTTGTGTGCCATTATACATATAAAGTGAAGTGCATATAATGTGAAGTGTATACTATCATAAGTGAAAAGTGAAATCGCGTGAGGAATGAGGGATGTATGAGCACATGTGGCTATAATCAAAACGGGTGAAGGATCTCCAAAATAGGGATCTAAGGACTACGTACGACGACTTGTCATCAGCATCTGGCAACTGTCACGACCGTTGCCAGCGCAAGTATCACTCACATATTTTGTGGTTTGCATGTTGCAGGCTTTGCATCGCTGTTAGATACTGGTCACTCACTCCTGCAAGCTATTACAGTAGTTATTAGTAGTAAGAATACTTAGGAAGCTAGGAAGTCCTCTCTCAACGTAAACAAGGAATAGGATAATAACCAGCAATAATTGATACTTAAATCCAGAGAGGGCAATAAGTGGAGAGAGTAGCATTTCTAGGAAAGACAGTTGGAACAGAGAGGTATAACGGATCTTTGAACCACACCATCTACTCCCCCCCCCAACCATCCCTCTCTCATATACACACACAAGGGCAGACACTCATAGAAGCTTTAGACCCTAGTAGCAATTTCCACTTTTTACAACCCAGAATTACTGGTATGTATTAACAGTATCTACCCCTCATACCTCCCCAATACACACGAATACACACATATACACACATACACACACAGCTTTTAAGGGCAACATTGTAAGTAGGTGGGGTAAGCCCCAGGAGAGTGGGGGTCAGGTCACAAGAAGTTGCGGCCAAAGACCACTGACACACACACACACACACACACACACACACACACACACACACACACACACACACACACACACAACACACAACACACAACACACAACACACACACATATACACACACACAAGTTTTTACAGAAGAGACAGGAAGGGCTGTGGGAAGACAGCACAGAAGGGAACATCAAGAGGGAATATACCAACAAGTGTTGGATGACATACGAACAACTGAGGAGGAGGTGAAGAAGCTCTTAAGTGACCTTGACACCTCAAAGGCGATGGGACCGGACATCTCCCCATGGGTCCTTAGAGAAGGAGCAGAGATGCTGTGCGTGCCTCTAACCACAATCTTCAACACATCCCTTGAAACTGGGCAACTACCTGAGAAATGGAAGACAGCTAATGTAGTTCCCATATTTAAGAAAGGAAACAGAAACGAGGCACTAAACTACAGACCTGTGTCTCTGACATGTATTGTGTGCAAAGTCATGGAGAAGATTATCAGGAGGAGAGTGGTCGAACACCTTGAAAGGAACAAGATTATAAATGAAAACCAGCATGGGTTCATGGAAGGCAAATCTTGTATCACAAACCTCCTGGAGTTTTATGACAAGGTAACAGAAGTAAGACACGAGAGAGAGGGGTGGGTAGATTGCGTTTTCCTAGACTGCAGGAAGGCCTTTGACACAGTTCCCCACAAGAGATTAGTGCAGAAGCTGGAGGATCAGGCGCACGTAAAAGGGAGGGCACTGCAATGGATAAGGGAATACCTGACAGGGAGGCAGCAACAAGTCATGGTACGTGAAGAGGTATCACAGTGGGCGCCTGTTACGAGCGGGGTCCCACAGGGGTCAGTTCTAGGACCAGTGCTATTTTTGATATATGTGAACGACATGATGGAAGGAACAGACTCTGAAGTGTCCCTGTTTGCAGATGACGTGAAGTTGATGAGAAGAATTAAATCGGACGAGGATGAGGCAGGACTGCAAAGAGACCTGGACAGGCTGGACATGTGGTCCAGCAACTGGCTTCTCGAATTCAATCCAGCCAAATGCAAAGTCATGAAGATTGGGGAGGGGCAAAGAAGACCGCAGACAGAGTATAGGCTAGGTGGACAAAGACTACAGACCTCACTCAGGGAGAAAGACCTTGGGGTGACCATAACACCGAGCACATCACTGGAGGCACACATCAACCAAATAACCGCTGCAGCATACGGGCGCCTGGCAAACCTGTGAATAGCGTTCCGATACCTTAATAAGGAATCGTTCAAGACACTGTACACTGTGTATGTTAGGCCCATACTGGAGTATGCAGCACCAGTCTGGAACCCACACCTGGTCAAGCACGTCAAGAAGTTAGAGAAAGTACAAAGGTTTGCAACAAGGCTAGTCCCAGAGCTCAAGGGAATGTCGTACGAGGAAAGGTTAAGGGAAATCGGACTGACGACACTGGAGGACAGAAGGGTCAGGGGAGACATGATAACGACATACAAGATACTGCGGGGAATAGACAAGGTTGGAACAGAGAGGTATAACGGATCTTTAAACCACACCATCTACTCCCCCCCCCCTAACCATCCCTCTCTCATATACACACACAAGGGCAGACACTCATAGAAGCTTTAGACCCTAGTAGCAATTTCCACTTTTTACAACCCAGAATTACTGGTATGTATTAACAGTATCTACCCCTCATACCTCCCCAATACACACGAATACACACGTATACACACATACACACACAGCTTTTAAGGGCAACATTGTAAGTAGGTGGGGTAAGCCCCAGGATAGTGGGGGTCAGGTCACAAGAAGTTGCGGCCAGTCAAGGACCACTGACACACACACACACACACACACACACACACACACACACACAACACACAACACACACACACGCAACACACAACACACAACACACACACACACACAACATACACACACACACACACATTGCCAGATTCACACATACACTCCCCCCTCCCCCACCGACATCTCACTCCTTCACCTGATCCCTCCCCTCCCTCTTTCACCCTCCCCCCTCCCCCTCCCCCTCCCCCCTCTCCCTCTCCCACTTACTTCTCCCTCCTTCCCACATAGCCACAGTTCCTCCACTACCTCCCCCCCCACACTCTGACATACACAATACTAACCTAACATACAGAATTACATAGGTTTCCCACTCTGAGGCAATCAGGATAAAACAAAAATGGGTTGCCAGAGAGCAACAAGAAAAACCAAGGGACAGGAGGAGGAAGCTGCAAAGGAAGATTGGGCAGCAGAGCTCATAAAAAGGGAACATGAATGGGAAAGGAAACTAGAACTTAGCATGAGAATGGAAGAGAGGATAGTAATGGAAAGCAGGAAGTGGGAGGTGCAAGTCAAAGCAGCAGAGGCCAGGATACAGAGTTTAGAAGAGGAACTGAAAAATCTGAAACAGCCTAAAGAACTAAAGAACATTTTGGGATTGACAACAGAGACTGCTACCTCAGCCACAAATAAGGGGACTGTAGGGAAAGAAGGAGCAAAACTGCATGTAGAAGCTCAATCAGTGGAGACTGTAGTAAATGAAAGAGCTAAGCTATATGTGGAGGCCCTAACAGACCACAGCAGAGCCCAGGGAAAGCCGAGAAGGGAAAATGACAGGCCACTGAGCCCAAGTACATTAGCTAGTGAAACTGAAGAAAGGAAAGCTGCAATGGAGGAAATCAAATTGAATGAGGGGATACACAGGGATATGCAGTGGGAGAATGAAAGGGTGAGGTCAGTCTTTGTGTATGGGCTCCAGGAAGTTGAAGGGGAAACATATGAAGCAAGAAAACAAGGGGAAAAAAAGCAATTGAAAGCATCATGAAAGCAATAGGAGAAGACGACATGACCCAGCTGGAAAATTTTCCGAGAATAGGGGGGTTTGTAAGAAAAAGAACCCAGCCAGTGAAAGTGACCTTCAAGGCAGAATCGACTCGGAACAGGATCCTGCAGGAGAAAGCACGATTAAGGGACATGCCGGCATACAGGAAGGTGTATCTCGACCACGACAGAACACAAGCAGAAAGGCAGAAACAGAGAGAGATGGTACAAAGGCGAAAGGAGGAAAGAGAGGGGATGGAGAAGACTGACAGGAGATCCCAGACACAGGAAGATCAAATACAGCCTCCCTCACAACTTCCTATAGAAGCCTCCCAACCAGGCCAACCCCAGTGCAACCACTCTAAACCAAAACACACATGCCACATCCAATGCCTCCACCCACTGCATTATAAATTCCACCCCCACAGCAACCACCCATAGTTCCTTATCAGGTCTCCCACTTCCCCAACCCCAATGCACCTCCCAGACCACAATCTTAGAAAAGAAGTTGAAGGTGTGGTATACAAATGCAGATGGAATAACAAATAAGTATGAGGAGTGGCACGAAAGAATCAAGGAGACATCCCCAGACATAACAGCACTCACAGAAACAAAACTCACCAGAATAATAACAGATTCAATCTTTCCACCCGGATATCAAATCCTCAGGAAAGACAGAGGGAGGAGAGGGGGAGGAGGAGTTGCACTGCTCATTAAAAACCAGTGGGGTTTTGAGAAAATGGAAGGAATGGATGGCACGGACGAAAGGGACTACTTAGTAGGAACAATCCAGTCTGAGGGACATAAGGTGATAATTGCAGTAATGTACAACCCACCACAGTACTGCAGGAGGCCAAGAGAAAAATACGATGAGAGCAACAGAGCAATGGTCGACACACTAGCCGAGGTGGCCAGGAGAGCACACATGGGGGGAGCAAAGTTACTAGTTATGGGTGATTTAAATCACAAGGAGATTGACTGGGAAAACCTGGAGCCCCATGGGGGTCCCGAAACATGGAGAGCCAAGATGATGGATGTGGTACTGGAAAACCTCATGCATCAACATGTTAGAGACACTACCAGAGAGAGAGGAGAGAATGAACCAGCAAGACTGGACCTTGTATTCACCTTGAGTAGTTCTGACATCGAGGATATCATGTATGAAAGGCCCCTGGGAGCTAGTGATCATGTGGTTCTTTGCTTCGACTACATAGTTGAGCTCCAAGTGGAGAGAGCAGCAGGAATAGGGTGGGAAAAACCAAACTACAAAAAGGGAAACTACTCAGGCTTGAGGAACTTCTTTCAAGACATTTAGTGGGAGAGGGAACTGACAGGAAAGCCAGTACAAGAAATGATGGATTATGTGGCAATAAAATGCAAGGAGGCAGAAGAGAGGTTTGTTCCTAAGGGAAACAGAAATAATGGGAAGAACAGAACGAGTCCTTGGTTCACCCAAAGGTGTAGGGAGGCAAAAACTAGGTGTACTAGAGAGTGGAAAAGGTACAGAAGACAGAGAACTCAGGAAAATAAAGAGATTAGCCGAAGAGTCAGAAACGAATATGCACTGATAAGAAGGGAGGCTCAGCGGCAATACGAAAATGACATAGCATCGAAAGTCAAGACTGACCCGAAGCTGTTGTACAGCCACATCAGGAGGAAAACAACAGTCAAGGACCAGGTAATCAGACTGAGGAAGGGTGATGGGGAATTCACAAGAAACGACCGGGAGGTATGTCAGGAGCTCAACACAAGATTTAAAGAAGTATTTACAGTGGAAACCAGTAGGACTCCAGGAAATCAGAGCAGGGGGGTGCACCACCAAGTGCTGGATGAGGTACATATAACCAGGGAGGAGGTGAAGAAGCTGCTATGCGAACTTGACACCTCAAAGGCGGTGGGACCAGACATCTCTCCGTGGGTCCTTAAAGAGGGAGCAGAGATATTATGTGTACCGTTAACAAAGATCTTCAACACATCATTTGAAACTGGGCAACTCCCTGAGGTATGGAAGATGGCAAATGTAGTCCCAATTTTTAAAAAGGGAGACAGACATGAGGCACTAAACTACAGACCTGTATCACTAACGTGTATAGTATGCAAGGTCATGGATATCATCAGGAGGAGAGTGGTGGAGCACCTGGAAAGAAACAAGTGTATAATTGACAACCAGCATGGTTTCAAGGAGGGAAAATCCTGTGTCACAAACCTACTAGAGTTTTATGACAAGGTGACAGAAGACAAGAGAGAGAGGGGTGGATCGACTGCATTTTTTTAGACTGCAAGAAGGCCTTCGACACAGTTCCTCACAAGAGGTTACTGCAAAAGCTAGAGGATCAGGCACACATAACAGGAAAGGCACTGCAATGGATCAGAGAATACCTGACAGGGAGGCAACAACGAGTCATGGTACGTGACGAGGTGTCAGAGTGGGCGCCTGTGACAAGCGGGGTTCCACAGGGGTCAGTCCTAGGACCTGTGCTGTTCTTGGTATATGTGAATGACATAACGGAAGGGATAGACTCAGAAGTGTCCTTGTTTGCGGACGATGTGAAGTTAATGAGAAGAATCAAATCGGATGAGGATCAGGCAGGACTACAAAGAGACCTGGACAGGCTACAAGCCTGGTCCAGCAACTGGCTCCTTGAGTTTAACCCTGCCAAATGCAAAGTCATGAAGATTGGGAAAGGGCAAAGAAGACCGCGGACACAATATAGTTTAGACGGTCAAAGTCTGCAAACCTCACTCAAGGAAATAGATCTGGGGGTGAGTATAACACCGAACATATCTCCCGAGGCGCACATCAATCAGATGACTGCTGCAGCATACGGGCGCTTGGCAAACCTACGGATAGCGTTCCGATACCTCAGTAAGGATTCGTTCAAGACTCTGTATACCATTTATGTCATGCCCATACTGGAGTATGCAGCACCAATTTGGAATCCACACCTAGTCAAGCACGTCAAGAAATTAGAGAATGTGCAAAGGTTTGCAACAAGACTAGTCCCAGAGCTACGGGGATTGTCCTACGAAGAAAGGTTGAGGGAAATCGGCCTGACGACACTGGAGGCAAGGAGGGTCAGGGGAGACATGATAACGACATATAAAATACTGCACGGAATAGACGAGATGGACAAAGACGGGATGTTCCAGAGATGGGACACAGACACAAGAGGTCACAATTGGAAGTTGAAGACTCAGATGAATCAAAGGGATGTTAAGAAGTATTTCTTTAGTCATAGAGTAGTCAAGCCATGGAATAGCCTAGAAAGTGAAGTAGTGGAGGCGGGAACCATACAGAGTTTTAAGGCGAGGTATGATAAAGCTCATGGAGCAGGGAGAGAGAGGACCTAGTAGCAATCAGTGAAGAGGCGGGGCCAGGAGCTGTGACTCGACCCCTGCAACCACAAATAGGTGAGTACAAATAGGTGAGTACAGCTAAAAATTTTGCATTAAAAAAAAATAACTGAAGGTTGGATTGCCAGAATAATTTAACTTAGAAAATATTCAAGTAAGAGACGATAGACTCCTAGAAACATTATACAAGAAAAATGTATCTGTGAATAAGTGGAACAACAGTAATAAACTTACTAATACCACAAATGTAGAAATTACTAACAACTCATGATGATAGTAATATAAAGTGAGATGAATCAAGATTTGGTGAGAAATGGAAGAGAGGAATGGTGGAATAACGAAGCAAATAACATGCAAAGTGTCGGTAACTTAGATTATCTCTGAATATGTTGAAAAAAAAGGCATTCAGAGTGAAAAGGAAAGGTTGGAAAAGGCCAGAGCCAATATTGGACAGTTATACCAAAATCACTACAGAAACGAGAGAGAGAGAGAGAGAGAGAGAGAGAGAGAGAGAGAGAGAGAGAGAGAGAGAGAGAGAGAGAGAGAGAGAGAGAGAGAGAGAGAGAGAGAGAGAGAGAGCAACAGATAGACTGGCAAAGTATTGTAGCCGAGAAATTAAAAAAGAAGATCGCAAATAATTTTAACTTAGTGAGAGAAACCGGAGAGAAAAATGGTTATTGTTTTTCGCTGTGACGAAAATACATTTGTTTTTCACTTCATGCTTGAATTTCCTCCACCTTGATCATCCATCAGGTTGATCATCCATCAGGTTGATCATCCATCAGGTTGATCATCCAGCAGCCTGATCGTCCATCAGCTTGATCATCCATCAGCTTGATCATCCATCAGCTTGATCATCCATCAGCTTGATCTTCCAGCAGTGCGTCATGCTAAGAATTCGTTACATTTTATTCGGTGTATGTCACACCTATATAGACATGCTCTTCCGATCAGTGGTTAACCAGGTGCTAAGGGTATAATTAGCGGGTCTCCCTTGTTATGCTAGCACCTTGGTTCAACCCAGCCAATGACAAGGAAGCCCGCCAGAGTTGTGAAGGGATGACTCACGAAATTGTAATGACACGATTGCAAACAAACCATACCACGGACGGGGATAGAACCTGCGATCAGAGAGTCTTAAAACTCGCGTTAGCCACTGGCTAACGCGACGGTCTGGAGTTTTGAGACTCTCTGATCGCAGGTTCTATCCCCGCCCGTGGTATGGTTTGTGAAGGGATGTTGGACACTCGTGAATCAACTTTGACAGACTTACCTCCAAGTCCGGTCTCTTGCTTGCAAAAGTGATTTTCTGTATATATCCTCTTTAAATATTGTACATATTAGTGTTTGCTGTTTGAAGGAAATATATGAGTATTTACACTGCTGTCTTTTGCTTATCCCACGTTTCTACCTTGGTTATCGTGATACAACCAGGTGTGCAGGCCACTAGACTACACCTGTGTTCGTAATAAGCAGCTTGATCTTCCATCATCAGACACACTGGAATTCCATATTTAGAATTCACTAAGAATTCAGCCCATTCTTACCACCAGTTTTGTTGTGGGTTGTCTGACGAGTGATAAAGGATTGAAATGATATTGGTTCTTGCTCTGGTAGGCATATATTGTAGATAATGACTGAGGACTGCTGTGACATGATCTGCCCTCACTACATCCTGCTTCAGGCTAAATGCTAGTCACACAGACAAGGAGGGCGTTGTGAATCTTGGGGGGGGGGGAAGGGGGGAGGAATATCAAGGGACACACCCCCATCAGTCGTCTTCAATGGTTTGATTTGACATACTGGTATATATTGTTGACAGCTCGGACACGCTATGGCATGTCGTCCCCGACATACAAACAGATGCACCAGAGGTGATTCTACATAGTGCAGAGGCATAATAAACGATAGGCACAGGCAGAGATACCCTACAATTAATAAATATTAAGGAATGTAGTACAACAAGCATATATCATAGGCATAAAGAATTGTGGTGCCTCAGTGAGAGAATTATGGAAAATTGATCCGTATTGAAAAATGAACACACAGTATATAGTAAGATAAGGCACTGAGTCAATGAATAAGACACAATCATACAGAGCAGTTTTTTAACAGTCAATTAATACAAAATTTACATATGTACATTAGTATTTTTTTTGGCTAATTATAATTATAAGCATTTACAAAATATTTACACATTATTGCAAGATAACACAGTTATTCAGCAATTGCCCAAATTAACACATAATTACTGTAAACCTACCTAACAAAATCAGTAAAGAAGCAAATTAAAACACACTGGCAGTAGATCACTTTAACAAGGACAACAAGTATGTAACACTGTACTGGAGATTACACTGACTCTCACTGCTTCAGAAATTACTTAAGTTAATTTCACTAATATTAATGCAATAATACAGTTTTGAACAGTAAAGTTTTACAGGACTCTTACTGTGCACACTTGAAACTGTCTTAACATAGTATAATGACATGAAATAATGTAACACATAGGGATATATAATAGTAAAAACTAAGAGAAACTGATGCACACCGAGGTAAAATAATTATACTGAATTAATTATATTGGGCCTGAGGTACAGATGACGACACATGACAGCAGACAACACTTCGTTCTCTTAAGAGAAACGGCAAATCTAACAAGAATTTGAGTATTTAAATTGCTTACAAACCTCTAATCTTATTACAAGCGTAGTAGGAAACTCTTGGGAACTTCCTTTGGATCTGAAAGCGATTACTATATTATTATTATTATCATCCAAACCAAGCACTAAACCGACTAGGATCATACAGCGCTGCATGAAGCGATTATAGACAAGCACACAAAAATATAAATAATATGGTTGGCTGATTAGTGACGATATATGTTGTCATGGGGACCTGGTGGATAAATATCTAAACAGCTGATCGCATAACACCGTGATTATTGCACTCCACAAACTAATCCTCTGGCATGAACATACCACAAATAGTCAGAATGTCTCTTAGACAGGAATTTGGAATTTTTTCCAGCAATTTGCACAACGCACTCAAACACATATTTAATATACATTACCACTGAGGTGCCTAGAGTACGCTGGCTTGTTTGAAATGGCGTCCTGGTCTGGGATTAGTTATGTCTTCTCGATGCAAGAATTTATTGTAGCAATCAATTAGCAGTGCACACAGCAAACAAACGTTTGAATGATGATGATGGTGTATAGTAGCAGGAAGAGCAGAAGCAGAAGTAGCAGATGGCTGGCGTCCCTTACAGGCGTCTCATCGCACACATATATATCACTAAAAAAAAAAAAAAAAAAAAGAAGGAATTCACTGAGAATCCTGCCCATCGATGCCACTTTTTGTTGTGGGTTGTCTGACGAGTGATAAAGGATTGAAATTATATTGGTTCTTGCTCTCGGAGGCGTATATTGTAGATGATCGAGGACTGCCGTGCCCTGATCACCGCCTCCAACGGTTGCATTTGATACACTGGCATACAAATATGTACGTAAGCATTACACAGCTAACACCTGGAGGCAACGGTGCACCACATCCATATGCCAGGTGTGAAGACGAGCTAACCACCCTGGATCTGTAGAACCAGAGAGTGTATAGACGCATGCTAGGATATGGCAGACATAGCACACCGGAAATTTGAGTACACAGTAAATCGAGACTAGGGTAATGGCATCGCAAGACATATACTCAGTGGCTACTTTATTAGATGTGCCCTTCTGGAATTGGGTAGGACCTCCTTTGCCACCAGAACAACCTGAATTCTTCGTGGTATGGATTCAACAGAGTGCTGGAAACATTCCTTAGAGATTCTGATCCATATTGACATAAAAGCATCAGACAGTTACTGCAGATTTGTCGGCTGTACATTCATGCTGCAAATCTCCCATTCCACCATCTCCCTAAGGTTTACGCCAAATTCTTATCTTACTATCTGCATGTCACAGCAGAAATTTTGATTAGTAAGACCAGATGATGTTTTTCTAATCTTCAGCTGTCCAGTTTTGGTGAGCCTGTGTCCGCTACATGTATAGTCCCAGTTTCCTGTTCTTAGATGACGTAAGTGGAACCCGGTGGGGTCTTCCACTGCTGTGGATGACTCCATCCCTCTTCTGTAAATCACTTCTGTAACGTATGGTTATCTGAGTTACTGTCAACTTCATCTTATTAATGAAAATAAGATAGATATATTAAGCAAATTTCCTAAATTTGCTTGTAGCAGATAAGTGAACTGTAGATGTAAATCCAAATGTACACCTGTTAACCCTTTTGGGGCCTAGTTCCTAGGTCTTTGTGTATCCATATACTCTTGCGCTACCGCTTTCGTCCACAGGATGGATATGGGGTGCACAATAAACTAGCCACTTCGGTGGCAAAATCTAATTAATCTGTCAACTCCCTGTCAGCTTCAACAAGTCTGGCCATTCTCCTCTGACCTTTTATTAGGACGGCAGCTCATTGGGTAATTCATGGGTTTTTTTCACATTATTTTCTGTGCACTCTAAAGACTGCTGCTGTGCGTGAAAATCCCCGATCATCAGTTTCTGAGATACTCAGACCATCCCGTCTGGCACCAACAATTATTCCACGACTAAAGTCACTTAGATCACATTCCTTCTCCATTCTGATATTTGGTCTGAACAACAAGTGAGCTTCTTGACTGCATGCTTGCAAGTATTGGGGACCTGCCACGTGATTGGCTGATCAGATATTTGCATTAACGAGCAGGTGTACAGGTGTACCTAATAAAGTGGCCGCTGAGTGTGATTACATAGCATAATATATTTATTTGGCTACCACAGGAATTTACACTGATATTTCTGAGTTCAGTCACTTACATTAAGTAAGTAGAACTTAAGTGTCATTAATAATACATGCACACATATAAATATGACATAGTTTATATCACTTATCTGTGTGAGTTTTCAACACAATTACATAAGATCATTAAATAACACATTTATCACTGATACCAGATACTTAACCAATGTGGACAGCATGATATTTTAAGTAAGCCAGATAAAGCTTTACTTATACACACAAACTTTACTCATCAGTGATTCTTTAAACTGCTCTTAAATAGGCAGCGATCCTTCTGTAGTGTCTGAATGAGACATTCAACTTGTGTTGTGGTTACTGAGCACTACAAACACTGCATCATCCTCAGTCTTCATAAATCTTACGGCTAACACCAGCACACTGTTTGCTCCAGCAAGTGGATATTCATATATAAAAGTGTTCTGGAGAACACACTTTATAGACACTTTAGTACCAGTGGCGCTCGATTGCGAATTTATGAATTTTATCTCTTGGCTCTCATACACGAATTAATAGATTTTCTTCCACTGCTGCTTTCTGCCTGGAGCTTCCCTACACCTCTATCCTTGAAGCTATTCTGTAGCTTTCTTGAAGCTATTATGTACCTTGAAGCTATTCTGTAGCTTCCTTGAAGCTATTATGCACCTTGAAGCTACTCTGTAGCTTCCTTGAAGCTATTATGTACCTTGAAGCTATTCTATAGCTTCCTTGAAGCTATTATGTAGCTTGAAGTTATTCTATAGCTTCCTTGAAGCTATTATGTAGCTTGAAGTTATTCTATAGCTTCCTTGAAGCTATTATGCACCTTGAAGCTATTCTATAGCTTCCTTGAAGCTATTATGTAGCTTGAAGTTATTCTATAGCTTCCTTGAAGCTATTATGTAACTTGAAGTTATTCTATAGCTTCCTTGAAGCTATTATGCACCTTAAAGCTATTCTATAGCTTCCTTGAAGCTACTCTGTAGCTTCTCTCTCTCCTGACTGGAGGACATCGTCTTTCTCATTCTTTGGGGATGGTCCCCATCTCCCCTTCCTGATTCTCAACCACATATATGAGTGAATTATTCTAGTTAGCCAATTAATATTCCGGTTATTTTACCTGGACTTTAATTAAGTTTTCTTCTGTTACTGTGTTATGATGTAGTCATTTGTTTCATTAAAGATTGTGAATTAAACTTGCACTGTCTACAGTGACTCGCTGAAAGCAGGGCAGAAAAGACTGGTGCTACTGAAACAATCAACCAAAATACCTGGACAAGGAAGATGTAGGGATACCGCAGGTAAAATCCGTATAATGAGACGGATTTACCCTAAATAAATATTAGGTAGCCACTTTATCACTTATTAATCACATTTACGAGCCTTTTTGATCATCCTCAATAAACTGATACATTCCCAAGAAATATTATAATGAAACTAGAAAAAAATAGACCAGGAAATTAATATTTCCCAGACTGGTTTACCACTTATTAAGCTGCAAATATAAAAAGAAATATGTAATATGTGGTTAGATAGAGTGAAAGGAATACAGCAAAATCACCCTTAACCGAGGGTAGAGGATGAGTAAAACAAGTGACGATCACAAGGAGCATGTAACATAGGGTTGACAGAGAATATGTAGAAATAAATGGCCTCAACGGGAGATTCACCTTCAAAGCCGTGGCAAAAATGTTACAGAAGGCAGAGAAAATGGTAACTCACTAGCAATATAGGAAGAGTGAGAAAAATCTGATTTAAAGACGAGGTGGAAGATAGAGAAATTAAGCTGATGACAGAAATTCAGGCAACCAGGGAAAACATAAAAGAGTGAAGGACCTTGAAAATTAATTAATGTTGTTAGGACAGACAGTAGGAAGGCTGAGTAGTCAGTCTGCTGGAAAAATAACAGAAGCAGAGACATAAATCAAGAATTTATGTCTCTGCAAGTCATGAAGAAGAAAATGGAAATGGTAAATGACTATGAGGAATTAAAAGTGGAGAAGAAAATTTTGATGAGAAAAGAAGGGGAGGACATGAGTCACAGAACACTCATAGTGATGAAAGATATCTCAAAGGAAAGTAAGAAGACACAAGGAGGAACAACACACTGGAAACCTGATCAATGTAACGGGAATTGAGTGATAAAATCAGTGACTTTCTGGTAGAAAAATATGTAGAGGAGAAAGATAAGGCCACTGAGAATTTTGTTTATGAGGCCGAGCAAAAAAACTTAAGGAAAACAGGAGGGGAGGGGAGGGGGAGGGGTAAGAAATGAAGAAAGGGAGACATGGGAAAGGAGACGGAAGCAATAGAGGAATGGAACAGGAAACAGGCCCTCAATCTCAAAAGGAAGGGAGCAAAAGAGGTAAAGAGTTCAGGATATGCCTTCAAACTTCACAGAGAATTCTTGACCAATATTTCCAAAACTAAAATAAGAAAGCAGCTTACCGAAAGAACCATGAATGAGAGAAGAATCATACTGACACTGAAATGTAAATGGAGTCACCAATGAATTTGAAGCCATGAGGGAACATAGTAGCAGAGGAAAGCCCTGATATAGATATTACAGAGAAGAAACCCTCAGGCATAATAACAAATGTGATATTTCCAGAGAGCTACCAAATAGTAAGAAAAGGGAAAACAAAGGAAACATGAGAAGCACAAATGACAAGAAACCACTGGAGGAGTGAGAAGCTATGATACCTGGAAAGAGGGGATTCCAGGGGATTAGATAGTAATTACTGTAATGTACAGGCATACATCAACTGAATAACTGCAGCAGCAAACACAAGACTGGCAAATTTAAGCTTTCAGAAACAACAACGAGGAGGCATATGTCAGGTCCGTCTTGGAGCACTGGTATGGAATCTACATTTGGTTAAGCATATAAAGAAGCTGGAAATGTGCAAAGGTTTGCTATGAATCTAGTCACAGAGCTGTGTGGTATGACCTATGAAGAGAGGGTTGAGAAGCTAAATCTGACGACACTAGAGACAGGAGGACCAGATTACGACATACAAAATACTCAGAGGAATTAACATTGTTGACAAACAGTTAATTAATGGATCTCATGTACACCAGCTCACAGCTGGAACTTAAAACACACACGAGTCACAGGGATGCTAGGAAATGCTCTTTAACCTTAGAGTAGTCAGGAAGTGGAACGGCCTAGACAGCGAAGTAATAGGGACACAACCCATACATAGCCTAAGAGTAGGTATGATAGGGCTCACACAGCCAGGAGATAGTGAAAGCAGTAGTGGCCAGCAGACTCGACCTCTGCAACCACAATTAGGTGGTTACAGTTAGGTGAGTAGTGATATATAATCCACCACGAAGCAATACAAGGCTAAATGAGGAGTATGTTCAGAAAAATAGGTCAATGATTCATATAGTGTTGGCGGAGAGAGAGAGAGCAAAGAGAGAGAGCAAAGAGAGAGAGCAAAGAGAGAGAGCAAAGAATAACTCCCAGTACAAGGAGATTGCAACCATACGCAAGTTGACTCTGAAAATTTAAGACCTACAAGAAGGATCAGAAACAAGGAAAGCAGTAATTATGGAAAATGTAATGAAGAAAAGTTCTACAATAACATGTGAAGGAAACAACAAGATGTGAGGAGACGAACCAGCAAGACTTGACTTGGTATTTTCACAAAATAATTATGACATTGTTAAAATTGCCTATGCAAAAACCACTAGATTCAGCGATAATGTGGTTTTAACTATGACCACATTTTTTAAAGGGGTGGACCGGTAAGCCAGTAGAAGGTCTCGGTCAGATGACCAAAAGCTCAAACGGTGGGTCATCGTCTGACTTAGACCCGCGTCAGGAAACACTGTTTCCTGATGAACCTTACTTAACCTAACCTAACCAAGTACCTGGTAGAAATGGGAATAGAAACGGAATAGGAGGAAGTGAGTAAAATAAAATGGGACTAGAGAAAGATAAATATGACGGAAATATAAACTTTCTAGAAGAAATGAAGCTGGAATGAGTTCAGAAGGACAAAATTATATAGAAATGGATGAAAGCAATAAAGTCAAAGTGAAAAATGCATAGGAAAGATTCGTACAAAGCATGAAGAAAGAAAAGAGAAGGCCAATTGTTCAGACAATAATTCAAAGAGATCAGGATGAGAATCTCTCCTCTGCTTAACACCCTGACCTTATTATCTCATTTCACTTCACTCAGAAAAGTTCACATGCCATCAGAGTCTCCACTCTTGCAGTTCCCTTTTCTGTTACCCGTTTCTTGACTTTCTTTCTCTATTCCCCTTTCCACAAAGCACTCACAGCATAGACCCACAAGATCGCTGGTTCCTACTTGTCTTCCCGTAAGTAATTTCTGCTATGTAGTATTCGTCTTGTGTAAAAACAAAATCAAGCTTTGTGATTGCATCTCCTCTTCATACTCTTGTTGTGTCCCTCACATGTTGGCTCAGAAAGTTTCTCATTACTGCGTCAGTAAATTTCGTTCTGCATGTTTCTGGTCCTCCGTTAGAGTCCGAGTTTTCCCAGTCAATCTGAGTTTAATTTGATTTCTTTTTTACCTTTAGTTACTTTTTCCACTATTATTTTTGTTATTTTTGTTTTACTCTTCAAATGGTCTTCTACTGTTAGTCAGTGGGTTATATATCACTGCTTTTATTACTATTATATTGTATCTCCGGATATTGCAGTATCTGCTATACAATCCCTTAACTCTCCAGTTTTCAAGCTTTGTAGGTCCTAATATCGAAAACAATTCCTGAATCTCAATGCTACTCTTCCACCTCCATCATTTGCCTTCTTCCTTGATAGCCCTCGGGAAATACCACATGTGTTATCATTACTGAGAGTTTTATCTCTGTTAAAGCTATTATATCAAGATTTTTATTCCCAACTCATTCCTTCATTACATGTGCTGGTGACTCTACATCTGAGTACCATACTCTGGTACTCAGATGTAGAGTCACCTTCTCTTATTTTCTAGACATACTGTTTACATCATTTCTGGGGGGTATTGGGCAGGAAGTCTCTGTGGAATGCTTGGGTATTTCCAATACTCCCTCCAATGTTGCACTACCCTTCCACAAATGCTGTTCTGGTCCCTGTATCACTCCTCATTTGCCCCTTCATTTCCCATTTTTCCCTCTGCCCTTTATTCATCTTCTGTCCCATCTTCTTTGATGTATGCTTTGACGAAGCATCAAGAGATCCTCAGATTTGATATCCTGCTCATTACTTTGCTTTTAGCTTCTGATTTTAGAAATACACTTTTCATTGGTTTTGTCCTTCCCTCTGCATTTGCTTCTACCCATTAAAACACAGAACTTACTTGTTTCTCATGATGATCCCAATTATTCTATTAGTTCTACATATTTTTTGTTTTTACATCTTCCTTGAAACTTTCACCTAAGTTTTTCTTTCTTCATTTAGGCCGAACACCATGACAGCTCCATTGCTCCTATTTTCCCAAGCTTCCCTCTTCAATCTTGCTGTCTTTGGTTCCTTAAGTTCTTCTACCATTTCTATCTCCCTCCTTACCTTCTGAACACATGTCAGCTCATCATAACTGTGATTTCTTATTTGCTGTTCTTCCCTATCATTTGTTAGCATTTTCACATTATCTCTAAGCTTCTTCACTTCATATTTAAATTTCTTTTCTATTTTAATAGCATCCTCCTTTTCTGTTTTAAGATAATCAATCAGTTCTCTTTCTCTTTACTGTTTCTTCCTTAAACTTACTGAATATTCCCTCAATCTTTCTCTCTTGTTCGTCAATTTTCCTTCTCTCTGCCTTCATTAGCATCTTTATCCAGGCCTCAATGGTAGATTTCCCCTTGTTAATACCTATTTCTCCATTTTTTCCTTACCTCTTTCATATACGTTCCAGGTTGATGAAATCTTTTCATTCAGCGAATCTTTACCGTCAGCTGGGGATGAATTTGCCACACTTTCAGATTCCTGTCAATCACCTATGGTATACGTCGATTGAAGTGTTGGGTGTATACAAGTGTGTGTGGGTTTGTACACGCAAACGTAGGCGTGTACGCGGGCGTTGCTTGGTGTCATTTGTATTGTTTAACAGGTTAAGTGGGCACCTCAGGTGTGATGGATGCTTCACAGGTTTTACCTGGCTATGGTCTTCACCGCTGTTACCTTAACCTGTCGCCGTCAGGTCACTGTGTCAGCTGGTTGTAACTTTCACCTGGCGTCGTCAGGTTACCTTGTGTCAGCTGGTTGTAACCTTCACCTGGCGTCGTCAGGTCACCTTGTGCCACCTGGTTGCAACCTTCACCTTGGTTATCACTTCATGTTTCAATCATGTATGCTGTATTTTCTGCACCATTCTACTGAACTGCCGTGAAATTTTATCACTTCCAATATACCCAGAGATAACTCTCTCTCGCTGGGAAAATTCACTAGCCGATCGCTTTTAATAACCACCGAAAATATTTTTTAAGCGTCTGTGTGTACTCGCCTATTTGTGGGTGCAGGGGTCGAGTCTCAGCTTCTGGCCCCGTCTCTTTGCTGGCCGCTATTGAACATAAGAACATAGGAAAGGAGGAACACTGCAGTAGGCCTGCTGGCCCATACTAGGCAGGTCCTTTACAATCCTTCCCACTAAGAACATTACAATGCTAGGTTGAGGGACTGATTACCTCATCTACTGTACATAGTTCTCCTGTCTTCAAGTTATGTCCTGGAATTTGTATTAATAAAGCCACTGGATGGCGAAACGTCTACAATAAAGATACCCAGATGTTGCACATGTGTCTCAATTTCATCTTGTCGGTATTGTATACCATTCTTGTACAACCTGTCAGACACTGCAACATCATGGAATCTTGATTCTGAGGACATTTAGATAGGGACCAAGGGAGACTACTATGGGAGGAAATTGTTAGGGCCACAAGGCACGATAATGTAGTAATTCTAGGAGACTTTAACTTTAGTCATATTGATTGGAATTTCTTGACTGGGAATTTAGAATCATACGACTTCTTAGAAGTAGTTCAGGATTGTTTTCTGAAGCAGTTTGTGACAGAACCTACAAGGGGAAATAACCTGCTTGACTTAGTTATGGCAAACAATGAATCCCTTGTTAATAATTTAGAAGTTTCAGAGGAACTGGGTGCTAGCGACCACAAATCAATTACATTTAGCATTGAATGGAAGTATGATAGTGGGGATAACTCAGTGGCAGTCCCGGATTTTCGCTTAGCAGATTACGATGGGCTTAGAGAACACTTATCATCTGTTGACTGGGGTAACGAAGAGAGCTATCAATATGACAGTTTTCTGAACACGATACATGCTGCTCAAAGAACGTTTATCCCTTATAAAGAAATTAGATCAAATAGAAATGACCCAAAATGGATGAATAATAGGCTCAAAAATCTACTAGGGCATAAGAAAAGAATTTATAGGCGTATCAAAAGAGGCGAGGGTCATCTTATGAATCAGTATATTGACATTAAGAGGGACATTAAAAAGGGGATAAGAAAAGCTAAAAAGGACTATGAAATTAAAGTTGCTAGGGATTCTAAAACTAACCCAAAAAGTTTTTTCCAGGTATATAGAACAAAAGTCAGAGATAAGATAGGTCCCCTTAAAAATAACTATGGGCATCTTACTGACAAAGAGAATGAAATGTGCTCGATTTTAAATAATTATTTTCTCTCGGTTTTTACACAGGAAGACACTAATAATATTCCGGTAATTAATTTTTATAGTGGGCCAGAAGAAGATAAATTATGTAACATCACAGTCACTAGTGAAATGGTTGTGAAGCAGATAGACCGACTGAAGCAAAATAAGTCACCGGGTCCTGATGAGGTTTTTTCAAGGGTTCTTAAGGAATGCAAAATGGAAGTCTGTGAACCATTAACTAATATTTTTAATTTATCTCTTCAAACAGGTGTAGTGTCTGATATGTGGAAGATGGCTAATGTAATTCCAATTTTTAAAACAGGGGACAAGTCGTTACCGTCAAATTACCGTCATCAACAACAGCCTTCAATAAAGGTAACTGTCATATTGAATGTTCATTCTTTTGTGCATGTAAATCTATCTTTTAGGTAAAAAAAAATTGTTGTTGATATTTCTGGGTGTCTGGAACGAATTAATTGGATTTACATTATTTCTTATGGGGAAAATTGATTCGAAAATCGTCTATTTCGATAATGGTCCCACTTCCTGGAACGGATTAAGGACGATAATTGAGGAACCACTGTATATATATGTATACATATATTTTTTTTTTAACAAGTCAGTCATCTCCCACCGAGGCAGAGTGACCCAAAAAGAAAGAAAATCCCCAAAAGAGAGAAAACTTTCATTATCATTCAACACCTTCACCTCACTCACATATAATCACTGTCTTTGCAGAGGCACTCAGATACGACAGCTTAGAAGTCCCTCCAAACTGCCAAAATCCCAAACCCCTCCTTTAACCCCTTGAGTGTCCGTGCTGTAGATCCACGGCTCCACGTTCAG
The DNA here is from genome assembly GCF_038502225.1 of Cherax quadricarinatus. Lineage (NCBI taxonomy): Eukaryota > Metazoa > Arthropoda > Malacostraca > Decapoda > Parastacidae > Cherax > Cherax quadricarinatus. Next base: position 9,009,950 of record NC_091339.1, read on the forward strand.
GGTCCAAACCGCAGATCCACGTCATGAGCTCAGCTCACTCTGACAAGCTGTGAGCGGTAAATTTTGGCCTTGATATGAGAGAACACATCTATGTGGTATGTGTGCACCACACAAAACAAATCCTGCAGCACACAGTGCATAATGAGAGAAAGAAACCGAGACCACAACTTTCGATCAAAACAGCGACTTTGCAGTGTTTTCTGTATGTTTTTTATAGTTGCATTTCCTATTTCCCGGTCTCAATTGATAGAATGGAAGACATATTACAGAAATAGAGATGATTTTGATTGGCCTTAGCACTGGAAATGGCTTGAAACTGAGCTCAAAGTAGCGGAAATGTTAAATTTTTGCCGATGTTAAGAGTAAACAAACGACCTCACACGTCTAATACACGCCCGCTGGTGGGTCCAATATACGTTCACAAATGTGCTGATATCATTTATACAATTTCTACAATATTGCATAACAGCTAATCCCCCATTTTTTGGTTTTAACAAAAATTCACTATGTGAATAAAAAATCAAAATGAAATTCACTTGTAAGGCCCGAAAACGTAACTAATGAACAGAGGAAATGTTAGTTTAGTGGCAGGAACGCCTGCATTGTTCATTCTGGACCCCATTTTGAAATTGGAGCATCTCGAACTCTGCATCAAATTGGACAAATTACCAATTTACGTCCACTTCACTTTGCAATTGAAACAGCTGACCCGGCGAATTCTTGCGCTCAATCGACAGAACAGATGCAACACCAGTGAAACAGCCAAGAATTTGGTCGACTGGAACAATGTAATTGGCCCAAAATGGGAGTCAAAGTCCGTAAAATCGCCGACGCGTAAATACCGCTGACACATCAAAATTCGCGAGGACACAATTTCCTCAATTTTCCATCAAACCTCGCACTTCCTGCCCTATCACCCCCAGAAAAAGACTCTCCACCACTTCACAAGAAAAAATAAAAAAAATATTTTTTGAAAACTCCTGGACACTGGTGCACCATTTGAAACTTGGCCCCTGGACCCTGAAAGGGTTAAAGTGCAGGCACCGTGTTTTCCACCTCCAGGACTCAAGTCTGGCTAACCAGTCTCCCTGAATCCCTTCACAAAATATTACCCTGCTCACACTCCAACAGTTCATAAAGTCCCGAAAACCACTAGTCTCCATTCACTCCTATCTAACACCCTCGCATATGCCTGCTGCACGTCCAGGCTCCTTCCACACAAAACCCTCTTATACCCCTACTCCTCTACTACAGATTTATACACCCTCCATGTCATCCTACTTTGCTCCATCCTCTCCAAATAACCAAACCACCTCAATAACCCCTCCTCAACCCTCTGAATAAAACTTTTAGTAACTCCACAGCGCCTCCTAATTTCCACATTATGAAGTCTCTGCAAATTTACACCACATGTTGTCCTTAAACATGACATCTCCACTGCCACCAACTTCCTCTTTGCTGCAGTATTTACAATCCATGCTTCACACCCATATAAGAGTGTTGGTACCACTATACTTTCATACATTCCCTTATTTGCCTCCATGGATAATGTTCTTTGTCTCCACAGACTCCTCAGTGCACATCTCCCCTTTCTCCCCTCATCACTTCTATGGTTAACCTCGTATTTCATAGACCCATCTGCTGACAAGTCACTCCCCAATACCTGAAGACGTATATTCACTTCCACCATACCAACTCCCTCTTAAACAATGGCATTAATATTGATTTTAACAAGTAAACCAAAGAAAAGAACCTCATGTCAAAGAAATCAATTGGCAACATTGTCATATAAAGATTCTTTGAATATTTTGGCTTTTGAAATTAAGATGATGGAACACACAATATTGAAGCCATATTTCTTTAACCCTTTCAGGGTCCAGAGGCCAAATTTCAAAGTGTGCACCAGGGTCCAAGAATTTTCTGAAAAAAATTCTGTTATTTTTTCCCATGAAATGGCAGAGAATCCCTTTCTGAAGGTAACAAAACAAAAAGTACGAAATTTGATGGAAAACTGACGAAATTCTGCTTTCGCGAACCCCGATGTGTCAGCGACATTTACGAAACGGCGACTCTGCCAACTTCGACTCCCATCCCAGGCCAATTACACTATTCCAGTCGACCAAACTCTTAGCCATTTCACCAGCATTACCTCTATTCTATCGACTGAGCACAAGAAATCGCCAAGTCAACTGTTTCAACTACAAAATAAAATGATCGGAAATTGGTAATTTGGCCAATTCAACACAAAGTTCAAAACATTCCAATTTCAAAATAGGGTCCAGGGTCGAGAGCCCTAGGTACCTATTCTTACAGTTATGTACGGATCCTGCCTCTACCACTACACTGTCCAGGCAATACCACTTTCTAATTACTCTACGATTGAATAAATGCTTTCTAACATCTCTGTGACTCATCTGTGTTTTCAGCTTCCAGCTGTGTTCTCGTGCTCCTGTTTCCATTTTCTCGAACTATCAGTCCGTTTTCACCTTACCAATTCTCTTTAGCACTTTGTACGTTGCTATATAACCCTTAGTCCTTATTTCTTCTGTCATCAAGTTTAGCTCCCTTAATCTCTCTCATGGGACAAACCTCGTAGTTCTGGGACTAGTCTCTTGGCATATCTCTGCACCGTTTCCAATTACTTGATATTTTTGACAGTTTCTGGCTTCCATACTGATATTATGTATTCTGATATATGCCTGACATATGCCAGAGTCAGTGGCGTGGATATCTTCCTCTTCAGATTTCTGAAACCTTATCTTGGATTTGCCAGACGTGCATTTGCTGCAGCATTTACTCCGTTTTATGCGCGCCTCAGGCGATATACTTGGTACAATGCTCACCCCAAGGTCCTTCTCTATGAGTGAAGTTAGCAGCCTTTGCTCCCGAGTCCTCACTCCGTCTGCTGTCTTCTTTGTCCATCCTTAATCTTCACAACTTCTCACTTGCTGAGGTTCATTTCCAGTAGCTACCTCTCAGGTCTGACCTGCAGCCCGTCCAACTATATTTGAAATCTCGTCTGGTCTTCACCTGCTTGTATTTTTCGAATTAGTTTCACATCTGGAAACAGGAAGACCTCTGACCCTGTCCCTTCCATCATGCCATTCACGTATAAAAGAAATAGTCCTAATCCTTGTGGAACCCCACTCGTCACTCGCACCCATTCCGATACCTCTTTCAAACAATATCCTGTAATTTCCTTCCTGTTATGTATTCCTTGATCTACTGTCGTGCCTTCCCTGTTCTTGCTACCTACTCCACTAGTTTTTCTCCCAGTCACTTGTGTAGCACTGTCACTTACCTTCCTGCAGTCCAAACATATGTATATACCCTTTTCTTCCTCTCTCTCTCTCCTGGCCCCCTTCTGTTACGTTGTCGGAAAACTCTAATAGGATTTGGAGACAAGGTTCATACTCTAGTGAGCCATCTGGTGCTCCGCCACTCCTCACCTGATAACTTTCATAACCTTGAATACCTTGCCTGTCAGTGACACTGGCTTGTAGCTTAATGTTACCCGTCTGTCTCTTTGTTAAATACTGGAACTGTATTAAAGAACATAAAGGCACAATACTATGATTGGAACAATACATAAATAACCCGCACATAGGAGAGAGGAGCTTACGACGTCGTAAGCTCCTCTCTCCTATGTGCGGTTTATTTGTGTACTGGAACCACATTTGCTGTCTGCCAAACTTAAGGCAGTTGCCCTCAACTGACTTTTTGAAAATGGGTGCTAGTAGTTCACATAGTGCTTTCGCTTCCTTTTAGAGAATCCTCGGAAAGATGTAATCTGGTCTCTATGACTTTGAGGTATCTAGCTCACACAATAGTTTCTTCACCTCTTAAGTCGAAAGAATTGTGTCCATCACTTCCTGGTGCATTCTAACACTCAAATCTCTGGTAATCCTCTTATTTCCTCTGTGAACACCTACCTGGTTTTCCACTTCTATCATATTTCTACCTCTATTACTGCTGCACTACTACTGCTACTACTGCTTCCACTTTTATTACGACTATTCCTCCATTACTGCTACTACAACTATTGCTGCTACTCTATTATTACTATTCTACTACTACTTCTACCTATCCCTTTCCTCAAGTTCTGTCTCCCCTCTTTCTCTGCTTTGTTTTCTGTTAAGTTGTGACTGCTACTGCTAACTCTTTCCTATTTCTCCAATACTTCTACTACTACTATTACTGCTACCTCTACTTCCGCTACCATTGTCTATCCCATCTTCTCCGTCCCCTCTCGTATATATTATGGCCTTCTTCCCTTCTCGTTTCAATGTAACTTGTCAGTGGTTTAAGTCGAACCGAAACATCGTCATTACTTTTCTCCTTTCCCAAATGCGGGTTATTTGTGTATTGTTAAAGTCACGGTATTTTGACTTATTCTTTATGAGCCCTGCAGGTAGGAGTCTCATTCTTTCTAATTTCTCTGTTCTTTCTTCTTTTAAGACCCTTTTTCCTTCGTTTGAGATTGTTCTTGTTTTCAGGAGCAATAAGAACCAGCTTCATTTTTCTCCGTGACTGTCTTGCTGAACACATTTTGTCCCCTTTCTCTCCCAGGTCCTCAAATTCAAATCCTTGGACAGTCTCTTTCCTGATCATGCTCGCCTCTTACTTCAGCAGCTCATACTTTCTACTAAGTATCAACTTGATGATGCCTTCTTCACCCTCCATCAACATCAACGCGTTCTCTATTCTCTGTAACCTCGCAACCATTACTTTCGACACTGATTGTTTCAATTCAGACCTTCACTCTACCTAATTACAGAACAAACTTCATCAATTTAACTCCGACATTTCTTGGCCCAAATTCTCCCTCACTGTGTTATTAATCTGTCTTCTGTCACACTCTCCCAACATCAGTTTGAACTTCTTGGTTTAAGTCTTTCATTTATCACTTCACTCACCCCTGGCGCTGGCATTGACCTGATTAGCTCCTTTGATTCCTTTCTCAAAATATTCTCGACTTGTCCACTTTTAGTGGTGCTCTCTTTCCTGCCTTTGATAGCCTGTCTAAGAATAACCACCTTCCGAATAACCACCTTCCTTGACGCTATCAACTTGTCCTTACTTCTCTTAGATCTGCTACACTGTTATTCTTCCTTCTGACAAAGGCATTTCGGTGGTTGTCCTTGATCGGAAGGATTACTTCGGAAAAATAAAACCCTCGCTCTTTGACTCGCGCATCTACGCTCCTCTAGCTTACATCCCTCTTGATCGCATCAAGAGAACTAATTTCTAATCTTTGTTCTCCTGACTCTGATCTTGTTCAACGATTCCGTGTTATCTGTCCCTCTCTGCCTTATTCCTATGGTCTTCCTAAAACTCATAAACCTGATATTCCTTTACGTCCAATCATTTCCTCCAAAGGTTCTGTCTCATATCTTCTTGCGTCTTGGC